>NW_015386304.1:94826-110015 GCF_001527695.2 Protobothrops mucrosquamatus
GTTCTCACCTACATCGTCCATATAGGACGACTCGGGAACTCAACTCCTACCCCGGGCAGCTCACCTATCCCCTTATGCCCAGGGGAAAGGTATCAAGCCGTTTGACAGCTGATGCTAGCTGTCAAACCGGCTTTTACGCGAAACAGGCGGGAGGCAGCAAACAGCTGTGACCGACGAAGACGCCTGCCACCGGAAGTCCGGTATCGAGATCTTATTAATTGTACATATAACAATTGAATATGCCCAAGTGGCAAAATCATTAGAAATGATGACAAAAATGTGGCTTTAAAAAAATCATTTTAGCCAATTCAAACTACTTTACTCTTTGTGGCAGTCGGTTATATGGTGAAAGTGTTACGTTAAAACCAAGGCTAATAAAACACATGTAATTCTTCCTATTTGTAAAGTATTTAAAATAAGTTCTAACAAGATATGGTCATTTCCACATGTACATTAGATTTGTATTATCAGATCAGAGTCATTGAACTATGAAGTGGACAGCAAATAAACAAACAAATAATCAAAGAATAAAACTGAAACATGGATAATTCCTAAAAGATAATACAAGAAGGGCTTGTCAGATGACACTCAGCAGCTCATGGGTTGGAGGGCTTTTGCCAATGACAACTCCTTGCTTTAGTATCTTGATCAGGGATTTTGGAAATTATTCTTTTTAGTTCACAAGTTTAGTGATCTTTGCAAACCCGTGCCCTAACCAATTGATGGTCCTGGAGTAACACATATCATCATTGCATATAAACTCCATCAGTCCAATCCAGCAAGATGGCAGGTTCAAGAGACAAATCCTTTTAACTGGTGGTGGTCCCTCTATTTCTGCTGTATGCTACTACTCCATCTTTAAGACATGGGTTGTAGTTACTACCTGTACCTGGGGATTCCATCTTGCAATAGGAACTCAAAAAGCAAGGTTATCCTTGTCTGTCTAAAGTAATTAATAGTTTTAAGTTCCCTATAGGTTAGGGTTATATAGATAATCCTTGATTTACGACCACAATTGAGCCCAAAATTTCTGTTGCTAAGTGAAACATTTGTTAAGTGAGTTTTGACCCATTTTACAACCTTTCTTGCCACAGTTGTTAAGTGAATCACTACAGTTGTTAAGTTAGTAACACAATTGTTAAGTGAATCTGGTTTCCCCATTGACTTTGCTTGTCAGAAGGTTGCAGAAGCTGATCACATGATCTCAAGGCCCTGCAACCATCATAAATATGAGTCAGTTGCCAAGCAGCTGAATTTTGATCATGTGACCATGGTTGTAAGTGTGAGAAAAGGTCTTAAGTCACTTTTTTCAGTGCTGTTGTAACTTCAAATGGTCACTAAATGAACTGTTGTAAGTTGAGGACTACCTGTAGTTATATTACAGTTACAGGGATTTCTAATTGAAGAGCTTGCAGGTCAGTATCCCAAAGCAAGACCAGGTTATTTCATAGGAAAAGTGAAGCCAATAGTTGCTTTTAAACCTTTGGATTGAAGTTATTATTAATTGGTTGACCGCTGATGTGTAGCTAAAAGTTGGCTGCTGTATTATTTACACAGAATGTGTTATCTTTATATAACACTACAAATTTTGCAACTGCCTCCCCAAGCCAGAAAGTCTTATAGATGAATAAGGAAAACTCTGTAACACAGAAATGTAGATTAGCAAGAGTGTATGAGTTAGTTTTCTCTTGCTTTAGAGCAAAAATATGGTACATATTTCTTAATCATTCTAGAAACTACAGTAAATGTTAAGTCACACAGGAACTTAAAATACAAGAAAGAAGAAACAGAAGACAGATTTGTATTGTTTCTTTCTAAGGAATACTTTCTATAACCATAGAAGTATAAGTACAGTCAACTCTCATTATCTTCAGGGTTTAGAGTATGTTCTTGTGGAAATGGAAAGTGTGGTTATTGAAGCATTAATTCTAACAAGAACATGTGAACCACTATCAGAATATGGAGACTTGTTAACACAACTATCAGACCCCCCTCCCCAAAACAAAGAGACATGTAGTGCTTCTTCCCAGCTGAGTTCTTTATTGTTTCACACCTAAAGACAAAATCTTGCCAGACTGAGGATTCTATTATTTACATCTACCATATACCCTTAGGGAGAAGCTGTCTTTATTCTCTTTCTCTCACAAAACTTCTGGGCTGATCTACCTTTTATTTTTCTGCAATGCATCCTCTCCCTCCTGGGAGTCCAAATATTACAATATTCCATCAGACAACCAACACCACGGAAAAAAAGAACATGGCTTCCTCTAGTGTACCTTTTGTTGACACTATGTGTTAAGGCTTTCAGACTGTTGTTCTTTATTGCACATGGTTGTGTATAGCTGCATTGAGATCATATTTGATGAAAAATGAATTAGGCTTTTATAGAAACATATAGGGGAATTTGCGGAGAAGAGAATGCTCAGCTAATAAGGATCAAATGTATGGTCTTTCTCATTGATCATTGTGTCAGTTCATCAAATGCTCAATATGTGCGCATTCAAACAAGGACAACTTCTTGCTGAAAGATTGTGGATTATTGCAGCTGAAAAAGGGCATTATGTTTCTTTCTACCATCAAACCAGTGGTGGGATTCAAATATGTGAACAACCGGTTCTCTGGGTGGATGCTGTTTCCAGAAGTCCATTCTGGGTCCGGGCAACAAAAAAATAGCTACCGGTTCTGCCGAAGTGGTGCGAACCGGCTGAATCCCACCATTGCATCAAACCCCCAATATATTTTATATTGTTAAAAAACAACGCAACTTCATTATCACCAAGGTGTACCATTTCTGAGCTGAAAAAAATCTAATCTCTAGATGAGAGCAAAGAAAACTACAGAACCATCAGTTCTGAGAATGAATTTAAATAAAATGTGGAAAAAACCATTTTCATTGGGAATGTGGGCGATCTAGTCCTTGTTTTAAGAGCTGCTTTATCACCACTTATGACACTGTTGAATTTTACCTTGAAAATTATATGTTAATGTGTAATTAGATTATATGGTTATCATTATACAATTCTGAAAAATGTAATGTAATTGACTGCCTTCATAGATATCATTTAGTATCTTAAGGTTTGCCCTACAGTATATTTATTATTCTTCATTCCAGCACAGAATCCAGTGTTGAAGGAAATGTCAAAATTAGTACACTCTCCTTTTACTCTCCATAAAACTAGGGAGGGTCCCTTTTGAGATGTTTCCTATACTCTTCCCTCTTTTGGACTGATACATCTTTAAATGCTGGTTGTCTAATCTGTAGCTCTGTTTCCTGTTTTCCTGAATCTTCCCATGTACTATTACAAGAAACAGTTTATTGGTTTGTAGATAATCTCCAGAGATGCTATTTTTGCATAGACTAGCACAGGGGTAGTCTGGCTCAGGAATTCTGGGAGTTGAAGTCCACGAGTCATAAAAGAGCCAAGGTTGCCTACCCCTGGACTAGCATAAGTATGCTTGTGGTACAACTGGATTTTGCTTGTGCTTGTGCCAAAAAGTATCTAAAATAATTAATAGACGAAAATGTGCATAGGGGAGAGTTATAGCTAAAGCTGGTAAGCTGGAATAAAACTTTGTCATATTTGAAATGATATGTAAATGCCTGGATTGATCAAAGTCTTGATGGGTGGCAAAGATCAGTATTTATCCATATGATCGTGGAATATAGAAAATTGTGAGTTGGAATAAATAGTAGAGCATTAATTAACTAAGTGACAACGTTCAAATGTATGTCAGAAAGTATGAACTGGCATTATCCACACCAGTGGTTCTCAACCTTTTTAATGCCGCGACCCCAACCGGCCGTAAGTCGAGGACTAAACCGGTCGTAAGTTGAGGACTAAACTGGTCGTAAGTCGAGGACTAAACCGGTCGTAAGTCGAGGACTACCCAACCGGTCGTAAGTCAAGGACTTTCCCTGCCCGGGAGCGCCGCACATACGTGTTTCCGCCCCCTGCGCTGGCCGAGGCGTAGCTGGCAAGCGGCAGAGACGGAGCAGGCCGACCACCAGCTGGCCCAGCCCAAGGGACATGCCGGAAAAGGGGGAAAAAATGGCGGACAAAAAAAATGACGGACAAAAAAAATGGCGGACAGCCTTGCTTGGCGACCCCCGTGAAATGGTCGATCGACCCCAAATGGGGTCCCGACCCACAGGTTGAGAACCACTGATCCACACTCTTATCTACATAAAAGTCAGAATCCATAGATTGGTGATATTTGTAAAAAAAGACATACTGATCTCCGGGACAGAGAATTTTATTATGTACTAAGCTTTCGTTAGCCACTGCTAACATTGTCAAAGTATAAGCTGACATTGGAAAGACATTGCTTTTTATAGCCCTTTAAATGTCGGTAATTCGGGCTATCCGATGTTGCCATATGGTTACTCCTACTACTACCATGGTCCAGGAGGAGGAGGAGGAACCATATGGCAACATCGGATAGCCCGACGTTACATGATAAGAATATTCAGCTTATAAAGCGAACGGCAGGAAGCAGAGCAATGGAAGCCAGGCAGACGTCAGCTAACACAGCTGAATCGTGGTTGATACAGCCAATCACAGGTGGGCAGCGAATTGACGGACCTATTACGTGCTCGACGACCAAATTACTGACATTTAAAGGGCTATAAAAAGCAATGTCTTTGAATGGCAATAGTGGAAGAATCAGAGAGGCATCTTGGGAGAAAATATAAACC
Organism: Protobothrops mucrosquamatus; assembly: GCF_001527695.2. Taxonomy (NCBI): domain Eukaryota; kingdom Metazoa; phylum Chordata; class Lepidosauria; order Squamata; family Viperidae; genus Protobothrops; species Protobothrops mucrosquamatus. The sequence goes on from NW_015386304.1 coordinate 99,523, forward strand.
ATTTTGAATAGGTGGAAAAATATGTTAGGTGATATAAGTATCATGGTGGTAATGAGAGTTAAAACTAGATAGTAAGTGATTAGGTTGCACTGAAATCCAATGAATGTATATAGTGAACGTTTGTTGAGTATCTGATCATAAAGGTTCTACAGGTAATCCTTGACTTATGACAACTGAGCCCACAATTTCTGTTGCTAAGTGAGACATTTGTTAAGTGAGTTTTGCCCCATTTTATGACCTTTTTTGCCACAGTTGTTAAATGAATCACAGCAGTTGTTAAGTTACTAACACGGTTGTTAAGTGAAACAGGCTTTCCCATTGACTTTGCTTGTCAGAAGGTTGCAAAAGGTGATAACGTGACCCCGGGACACTGCAACCATAAATATGAGTCAGTTGCTAAGTGTCTGTATTTTGATCATGTGACCACTGAGATGCTGCAAGAATCATAAGTGTGAAAAATGGTCATAAGTCACTTTTTTCAATGCCGTTGTAACTTCAAACAGTCGCTAAATGAACTGTTGTAAGTTGAGGACTATTTGTATTTGGTTTCTCTTTGTCTACTGACCTTGGTCCAGAAATATACAGTAAGCATCATTTTGAACCTCCCTCATTTTTGACATTTTTCTCCCTATTGCTGTACCTTATATCAGCTCCTATTAAACCCAGAGCCCAATTTAAACTCTTGGTATGAATGCTTAAGGTCTTGTCGTTTGCTGTACTGTACTACCTGCAAATAGGTTGGTACGAATCTATTTATCCAACATAATCAATAGTACAGGAGCTTTGCTCCATTTCCTCCCTTTGTATGCTGTTCCTTTTCATTTCTGTGCATCCCCAGTTATGGAGCTCTCTTCTCTCCTTATTCTTCACAGATCTTAGGATGCATTTAAGATAGACTTGAAAACATACTTATTTAATGAGGATTGGTGGAAGTGATTGTGAGCAGATATTGGGAATGGCTGTGGGTAAAGTTATAGTAGTTTTATTGTTAGACTTAGCAGCAAAGGTAGACAACAGAGCTATCAGATTATTGGTTAAAGATTTCATAATTGTGAGTTGTTTTTACTGTGAATGTAAATAAATTATGCTATTTGTTGGTTTTATTGCTTTTGTGTGATTTTAACTGTTATTTTTTAATTTTAATGATGGTTAACTAGTCATAAAAATTAATTGGTTTGAATGTATGGTTTAAGCATAAACATGCATACATATATACATGGCAGGGATAAATATAAATGTAAAAGCCTTGTTTGTAATTATTTATGGTCAGAGAATAAGTGAAGAATACAACAATGTCGAGAAATTCTCTGGGACAGAGCATTTATTTGGCAGTGTCCGGAATGATCTGGGGTAAAAGAAACTGGATAAGAAAGAAGATATGTACACTGCTAGAAAACAGAGTAAAAAGAATTATGTTGTAGAGTGCCAGAGAACTATGCTGATGGAAAGGGTGAAAATTGATGCTTGGAATGATAAAATGAAAGTCTGTGGATGAGAAAATTGCATATAAGAGAATGATTGCTGCAAAAATGAGAAATGATATTGTATAATGTATATAAGGAGAAACATAATTGCAAAAAAACATAGTGAAAGAGAAGGAACAGTTCAGATTAAAAGGCAAAGAAAATGTGAAATGATCTTGATTGGAATAGATTGTTTTGGAAGTCAGGGAAAAGAGCTAAACATGAAGACTCTAATACAGTGAATGGAATTAAAAGTTATGAAATGATTTGTGGAGAAACTGAAATGATGAAAATATGGAAACAATATTTTAGAAATATGCATTGGAAAGATAATATATTAAGGGAAGAACTGTAACAAATGGTCAAAATTCGGAATGAAGAATGAATTGGTACTAAACGTATGCAAGACTGAATACAAAAGAGGGTGGCCAATATGAAAGTACATTGAGGTGGTTTGGTTACAGAGAAAATGAATGAGAACTGAATAAAACAAAATTATAGTGTGTGGGAGAAGCATAATAAGTCAAGAGGAAGAAGCCTAATGACATTGGTTAGATGGAGTTGAAGAAATCCTCAAAAAGAGCTGACAACTTCAAAGAACAGAAATACAGAAACGGTATAGACATAAGGACATGTCCATGGAGATTCTCAGTCCTCCAGGTCATGTTTGTCCCAAAGGTGCTTTTTCAAAAGGCAACTGGACTTTGTTTTTCCTATGGACCTGGTCGAATAGAAACCGTAAAGTAGAGCTGGTGTCAGCTAGGTTCGACCCATTTCCTTTTCTTGTTTTCAGCTCTGTTGTTAATTTCCTTGGCTTACTGGCTTTTATTCCTTTTTCCCTGCTCTGAAATAACGTCCAAAAGGCAATATTGTCAAATGTGGAAAAAGCAAAACCTCGCTTTATTTTTGGTAAAATGTGCTCGACCTCCATTTGGCATGTATGCATCCATGCTTTCACTGGAGCCGCTTGCTAACTTGCACAGATCTCTTTTGTAAGAGTTACTTCTCCCGTTGCCATCAAGGTAACGAGGGTCGCCACCTACCCCGCTAAACCTTCCCGCAGCCTACTCTTCCTTCTCCCCTTCGTTCCTTCCTCCCTGCCCAGCTCTTCCTTATTAACTAGGCCACGCAGTCGGCGGCTTCTTCCTGTTGGAAAGCTCCGCCTTCGATAAGCGTGGGAGGGGGAAGCCCGCGCGAGAGAAGCCGTGCCCGAGTCTTGCTCGGGCCGCGCGGCGCGTCGGGCTTGAGGCCCGGGCTTGAGGCTCGCTTCCCCCGGAGTCGATTCGATGGCGAGTCCTCCAAATTAGATGGGGGCGAGAAAGGCAGGAGGAAATTGTGTAGCTAGTATGCGGGAGTGATCGCCCCCGCCGCGCGCTGGTCGGTGGCTGCAGCTTGTGAGAACCTCTCTTGTGTATGTATGCGTGCGCGCGCGCTCTCGCTCGTCCTCTTGTAAACAACGTCGTCCGGGCAGAGTCGTTTCCTGCAGCTTTTGCTCGAGCCGCTCTATTATCTGAGCACCTGCCCGGCTCGTGTCGTTTGCAGTTGGAAGTCGAGCAGTGTGCTGTCAAGGTGTGTGAGGCAGGGCGCTTGCACCTTGACAGTTCTCTCCCCCCCCTCCAATCAATAACAGCCTGTCTTTTCGGGTCACCGTCATTTCCAGATAGTACAGGTCAATCATGATGACATCACTTTAAAAAAGATCTCGTACTTCCTCCTGCATATATATATATATATTTATTTTAAAGGACGGAGCAAGTGTTGTTGCTCCATATTAGTTAAGGAAATTTGAGCTCTGACACTTCCTTGTGAGTTATCCTCGCTCCCTGCTCATCTTACAAGAATAAGATATGAGTGCTGTTTTAAGAACAGTCAAGTGGGGAAACAATAAAACTATACAGTAATTACAGCATAAATCACGGCAAAATAATAAACCTAGCCTAAAAGCAGAGCTACTAAAATATTTCAAAATGCTAAACGAAAGGAAGATTTTATTACAACCGCTATGAAGTGGGAACCAGTTGTAGCTGCAAAGAGAAACTGGGAGCAACTTAAAAAGCTTGGTTGGAGGTTTTTTTTTTTTTTTTTTGTATGTATGTTTCTTTAGGTTGGTCTTTTGGGTGACCACCAGGACAGGTTTCTGTAATTTTCATAAGATTTGGAAAATGGTATGTCATTACCTGCTTCCTAGGGCTGAAAGAGAATGACTATAGGGCAGGTCAAATCTTAATGTAGCGGTTCCCAGAATTAATGAATTTATTTCAGAGCGAACTGTTATATGCAATTGCAAATTGGTCAATTTTGCATCAACTACATTGGGCCATTTGGATGGCAGGGGTGATTGTTATTGTGGAAAGTAGCGAAGTCTGGCATATATCACTTGAAGCCAGAATGTCAGGGCAACTTGGTCCTTGAAAAGATTGACTAATAGTGTCAGATTCTGGCCTGCTGTAAGATTTAGCTAATTGCAGCCAACATTTAATTGAAACTCTTTTTTTATGCCCATATCGTATTACCATCTAACCACAAGTTTATCCGTTAAATAAAAATGAAGAGGTACTCATTTACCTTTGCCTGCTAAGTTCTGTTTATTTAAAACATTTATAATTATGTTTATTCTTCACAGAAAAAGTTTCCACTTTTTCCTTACTTTCTTACTTACATTTCTACACCACTTTCTTACTCTTGAAAGTAAGAGTTATATTTTCCCTTTCTTCAACAGGGTGTATATAATTTAATATTTAATTCCCTTTCCCAACAACTATTTTTAGTTGACTTAGACTAGGCATGTCAAACTACCGGGCCAAATGCGTCACGCTGAAACCGCGCCCACCCCATTGCCGGCAATGGGGAAAAAGTCCCGATACGTCGCGCAATGTCATGTGACGTCGCGAGTTTGACATGCCTGACCTTAGACTGTGAGCTTCTGTAATTAAGGGGACTTGAATCTGGATGTCCTCAATCCTAGTCTATCATCTTAATATATACCACATTGTCTCCCTACTTTCAACTTAAAAAAATAAAAAATAAAAGCCAAATTATTTAAACATGGATTTTTATTGGCCAGTTGTGATAAATAGGGCCTGTACAGTGAATCCCAGGTCTTTGTAAAGTGGGACTCTGTTTGGTTGATAATAGCATCTAATAACTCCTCTCTAACTGCTTTTTTCAAATGTGCCTTGCCTTGTCAGTAATTAGTCTGATTATAGAACTACTGTTTTTACTGCCTTATGAAGTATACATTTGAGAGGTTACTGTTTCTGATGTTGTAGACTTGTTTGACCTAAACCTTGTTTTTGTTGGTACACTAATTCCCTTTATTTCCTATCCTGGAAAGTATGGCTAAACATATTTCCTTTGAGTTGCAGACCTTTTCCCATTTAATTTCTGGATAATCTAATCCAACATAACCTTTATTAAGGTAAATTATACTCCAATCTGACATATGTAAATCATGCAGAATTGAACAGTTACCATTTATTTTTTCCACCTTCTGTTTCACTCACAGTTACTACTATTACTGTTCTAAAAGACAATTCGGGTAGATTTTTATTTTTTGTATTTTGCTGTATACAGAAGAATATACTCTTGGAGAAATACAGTATTTATTTTTCAAAATTATGCTCCAGGAAAATGAGAACACAACCATTGTAGTGAAATCGCAGGGAAAAAAAAATTGCAAACAGTTCTGTGAAAATGGAATATGATCGGTAGCCACCTGAAATTCAAATGAAAACAAACATAGAATAGCATCAAAGAGAAAAAAAATGCTTTGTTTTAACAGGGAGGGTACTTCGGAAGATTTCATTGAAGATCCCACTAAATGAGAATTCGATTTAGCAACTATCAATCTGCTGAGAAGCAAAGCAGTGTCATAAAAATAAGTGGTTCCATATACTTGAGGTGTTATCTAGAAATGGAAAAGTATAGATCTAAATTAAAAACACATATTATTAAGAAACAAAGCCAGAAAACAATCCAGTGAATTTCTAGAATATATAGTATTTGAGATAGAACATATATAAAGACATTTCAGACTAAATGATAGAATTTTCTAGATAATGTCCAAATTCATAATTAATGCCTATGGTTTGCTGTTGCAGTGTTAGGCAAGGTTTGATAGAGAGCGCAAACTCTGCTTTCCAGTTAATGGCATCACAGTATTAGAAGCCTAGATCTCTGCTCTTTCCATCCTTTTCCTGTATGGGCTCCTCTTCTGCCATAGAAACATACATTTCTTTATGTTTTAAATGGTCTTATCTGTATCTCGGGGATCAAAGGGATATTAGATATCTCATTATTTTGCATTTTACAACTTTATTTTTTTCTTACTCAGTGAGGAAATTGCTGCTACAGTCTTTCTCTCTCCTTTGTTCAGTTCTTCCCTGCTTTTCTCCTTGTTGTGCAAAATGGTGATTAGAGGCAGCAGTGGCCACATCTGTAGAGAAGTCTTATCTTAGTGTTCTGTGCAGGCAGGAAAAAGGCCATATCTTTTTCTCCTGCATGCTTTAATAGTTGGGCTATCTCCTTTTTCTGCCATGGCAAGGTCATCTCATTCTCTCTTCAGGGCTGGTGACGCAAAAGAAACTTCTCTCTCAGAGCCAGGCACTGTCTAGCTGACAGGCACTTAATGTCCCAGCTGTCTCCAGTTCTGTGGGGAGCCATTTTATATGTGGATATGAGAAGAAGTTAATAGCTCAAAACTACTTGTTGACAGAAGATCAGGAACTCTTAATATCTGACATGGTTCTTGTTGACCTGAGTGATGACCAATCTGGTAGAGGATTCTTTTTCTGTTTTCTTTCTATATTAAATGGATTGGTGAATATGCTTAGTCTGGCTCTTTTGGTAAAACCTGTCTAGCATGCCTGACTTGTCTGGTAGAATGCACTACTGCCAGCATAGCTCTCAATTTCATCAGAGCATCACAAGCCCGTTCCCCACAACAAAGGATATATCCATGAAGGGACAAGAGAGCATCCCTGGAGAAAATTTATTTATTTATGTGTTTTGTTTGTTAAATTTATTTGCCAGCCAGCTAGCTCATTGTGGAGCTATTCTAGTTGACTTACAGCAGTAAAAACAAAAAAAATAATGAAAAGAAGTGTAAACATAACAGTAGCAAAATAGTGAAACAAACAGATAAACAATGAAAATACAATAATATGTGTGGTGGCGCAGTGGTTAGAATGCAGTATTGCAGACTAATGCAGCTCACTGTCAGGAGTTCGATCCTGACCAGCTCAAGGTTGATTCAGACTTCCATCCTTCTGAGATTGGTAAAATGAGGATCCAGATTGTTGGGGGCAATATGCTGACTCTGTAAACCACTTAGAAAGTGCTGTAAAGTGTCATGAAGTGGTATATAAATCTAAGTGCTATTGCTAATATGAGATTAAAAGATGGGCAGAGGGAATGTAGGGGAGAGGTGGGGTATGCTGTTCCTCCATTGGATCTCCAGGCCAATTGGCAGAGTCAAATTTTCAGGCCTTTGTGGAAGGATAGGTGGGGGGGGACAGATCTCATCTGGGGGGGGGCAGGATGTTTCAGAGGGTGGGTGCTAAGGCAAAGAAGGCTCTTCTTTTGGATCCTGACAGAGTTCTTTGCCACCACAGGTCCTCTCTGCCAGCACAAGGGAGATGGCTTAATCTAGCAAGATAATATGATTTATTGTTTATGGTTGGTTGCATATGCCATATTCAACCAGATGTTCAGACTGGATTTGGCATTTTTATCCACTGGTCAAATCCTTCCCAAGGACCTGATACAGGCAAGCGGTTTTTTTTTTTTGATAGAGTTAAAGGTATAATCACAGGTTGTAAGCTGTTCCAAGTAAAGCTGCCTTTTGCAATTGATTATTATTTAATTTTCCATACTCATTTTGTGAATAGCACCTACAGTATATAGATTAGTTACAGGCATGTCAAACTGCCGGCCCATGGACAGGATGCGTCACGTTGAAACCGCAGCCACCCCATTGCCAGCAATGGGGGGAAAGTCCCAATACATCACGCGACGTTACATGACATCGCGAGTTTGACACGCCTAGATTAGTACATTGGCTCTTTTAGGAATCTTCATAAGGTACTTGACATCATACATAAATAAAGCAAAAGCTTTGGAACTAGTTTTACCTCTTTAATGCTTTTTAGAGCATTATACATTTTTTATACTGGTTTTACTGAATTAGTTTCATATATCCCTAGTTTGTTTGCTTTTTAAATTTATTCCAGCTTTACTTTTAGCATACTGTTGCCTTCCACTGACAAACCGGAAAATTATAATCCGACTGCAAATTATAATCCACGAATTTAAGACTGACTTTCACCATCAAAAATAAAAAGTCAACTTATAAGTTTCTTCCTATCGTATAAATATAATTATTATAATTAAATTTATTCGATATAATAAAATGTATATTTATCGAACTAAAAGAAATTTAATATCTTTACAAACTAACTTTTACAAGAAATAGTATTTTATTACAATTCTATTACATGTTAATAATAGTATATTATCATTTGTTAGATTTAATACAGCCGCTTATTTCAGTAGACATTGGGAGGCTTACAAAATATAGTACTAAATAAAAAACAATTAAATTTAAACAATTAAAAACTTAAAATGAAACAAAAAGCTCCTGTGTATATTTTAATTTTTTGCTTTAGTAACTTTTCCTATCTTTCCTTAAATATTGCTTTTAAATTATAGTTGGAAAACTGTAGGGAAAAGAAATGTTTTCTGTCCCATAGGGCAGAGGTCCCCAACCTTTTGGGCACCAGGGACCGGTTCCGTGGAGAAAGGTTTTTCCACAGACCGGAGAGTGTGTGGTTTTGTGTGCTGCCTGCATTCCATGGATGGGGCTTTGCTTGTTTGCGCAGACCCGTTGCTGGCATGCTGCGGCCCAGTACCAGTCCACGGACTGGGGTTGGAGACCCTTGCCATAAGGTACCGTGGAAACAGATCTGTGTTGTCTCCCTTTTCTTGGGAGATAAACCATTACCTTGTGCTGAATACACATTCCAGGAAGCTTCTGATACACAGGGTTATACTAGATTGTTTGTTTGTAAAAGTTATTATCTGCCTATATGGTAACTCTGGGCAGCTAACAATATTATAAAACTGTATAAAAAATATACAGTTATATAGTGACCTTTGCGCCCAATATAAATACTAGAATACCTTATGTTATCAAGAGTCTAATAAATAGCCCTGTTCTAAAATCAGCAGTTGTGAATATCTGTGGCAGAAGAAATTTACTTAAGGAAGTCCTAAAAGTTAAATTTAGATTCTTAAGCAACAAAAATTAGCCAAAATAGCTTTCTTTAAAGAATTTTCCCACATTCCAGTTAGATAGGCAGATTTGAGTAATGAGATGAAATGAAATGGGAAATTACTTAAATTTTAGGACTTTTAACTTCAAATGAGCAAAGAACAGCTTTTAAGTTTGCCAGTTTGATTTAGTTTGGGGAAAAAATGTTTTTTCAGAAACGAAGAAGAAAATTTCTTAGTATATTCATTCTAGAGACGGGTTAAAAATAAGCCTAATGTTTTATTTTTTTGAAAATGTCAAACATTACCAGCCCAGTAGGTATAACTAGGAAAATTTGTGGGTAAGCAGCCTTTCTCTAAATTATTTAGTACTTATCCATAGCAGTCTAAAATTAATTATAGAGTCCCTATTCTTTTATGTCAAGTATTAAAGAGTAGCTATTTATTTCCACAGGGACAAATGTTGCAGTATAGCTAACACTTCCTTCTAATTACCTTGCCATTAGATGTGAATACAGCCTAAACCTGGAGATTCATAATTTCAAAATAGTTTTTTAAAATAGTTTTGTTCCCTATTGAAGTTTCATTTCTGCATGTACGTACTTTAGGTAATATACTAATTCAAGTAGTCTTTGCTTAACAGCCATTCGTTCAGTGACCTTTGAAACCTTGGCGGTGCTGAATGAATGGCATACCCAGTCGTTATGGCTGTAGCGCCTGTGCAGTTACATTATCAACATTCAAGTGCTTGGCACTTACAACCACAGGTCCACTTCAGTTCCCCCCATGCTGTCAGCAAACAGCGCTGCTTCAAGCCCCGTGCTTCAGCCTGCCACAACAGTGCAAATGTCTAGCTGCCTCCATTGCCCTGCACTCTTCAGGCTCTGTGCACCCAGTGGACTTTTGCTGTCTTCCTCTTACAACACATCCTGGCCCATGGAAGGCAACTCTTGGCCACACCAGGCCTTCTTCCCACAGCTGCTTGCATCATTCTCCAAGTAGTATCCAGTGTTCCCCAATCAGCGCAGAAAGCCTTCTGAAAGCTTCTGAGGCCTGCTATAACAGGGGTATCAAACTGCCGGCTCGTAGGCCAGATGCGTCATGCGGAAGCTACGCCCCTCCGGCAAGGGAAAAAAAGTCACGATATGTCGCGACAGGTCACTTGACGCGCCGAGTTTGACACCCCTGTTCTATAACTTTGAAAGAAAGCCGTGCCTGCCATTCTCCAAATTATGAACATTGTTCTTGTGATGCTTCAGAAGCTTTCCAAAGGCTTTCTGAAGCCTCACAAGAACAGTGCATATGATTTTGAGACTAGTGAGAGTAGCCTTCTCGTGAGGTTTCAGAAGGCCTCAGAAGCTTTTCAAAAGCAGGGGTTTTGTGCTGCTGGGGTGGCTGGCCATGACATTGGGCTTGACGTTTTTGGTGTCAGCAGGGCTGGGGCTGAAGTAGAGACAAGATTGAGACTGCTAAAGGCTCTGAAGCTGTACTTCAGCCCCAGCACTGTTGCAACCGAGGAGAACTATTGTTCAGAGTGACCAAAAGGTTAGAAATGTGTGTGGGTGTGTGTGTGTGTGGAGATAGGTGGGAGGGGGAGTTGAAGAGGAGTCAAGGGAAGCAGTCCCTTACCAAGGCTTGGATTGGGATGGGTCCTTGCCTGATGACCAGTGCCAGGGTTGCTGTTGCTAAATGATGCATCCCCTAGTCATAGAAATTCTGCATCCCCTAGTCATAGAAATTCTGGTTTCAGATACTGTCATA
>NW_015386304.1:110452-113642 GCF_001527695.2 Protobothrops mucrosquamatus
GTGTGTGTGTGTGTGGAGATAGGTGGGAGGGGGAGTTGAAGAGGAGTCAAGGGAAGCAGTCCCTTACCAAGGCTTGGATTGGGATGGGTCCTTGCCTGATGACCAGTGCCAGGGTTGCTGTTGCTAAATGATGCATCCCCTAGTCATAGAAATTCTGCATCCCCTAGTCATAGAAATTCTGGTTTCAGATACTGTCATAATTCAAGGTCTATCTGTACAACATTTTTCTAAACTGGAAAGATTTGTGAATTAGAGATGTAAAATTAGTTTTAAATAACCTTTTTACAGCTGTAGTAACTGAGACAGTTTTACAAAAAACTAAATATGATGTGGTGAGAAGTTTAGACAGAATGTGTAGATAAGTAGACATCTGTGGAAGAGGGCAGTGATGCTAAAGGGTAAAAAGGGAAGATAATTTCAGCAATTATTTTGTCTAGTGTGGAGAGCAAAGATACGACAAAAAAAATCAACACGCGGATGGAGTTATGCACATGGAAAGGTAGTGTATCTATGAAGAGAATTAAATAGAGCAGAATATTTTCTGTTCCTTTATAGAGTTAAAAAGTTGTTTTGATTACTTGGAAAAGATCTAATGCAGATTTAGAACTCCTTAACTTAGACCATATCTGCATTTACCATTTAAGCATCTCCTGCTCATACTTGATTAATTCTAAACTGATTTAAGAAAATTAATTTATTTATCAAATTTATATGCCACTCATCTCACGGTTCGAGGTGACTCTGCTATCTGGACTGAGACATCTTGGCAACAACTTCCAAAATGTCCAGTCCAAAATGCAGGCTACAATGTCCTCCCACTAAACAGTTTTCCTGCTGCTACCTTTCTGTTTGGGAAAAGCAATGGCCAGCCATTTTTCTTCCTATGGGCAATTTTTCTGGATATCTATCTATCTATCTATCTATCTATCTATCTATCTATCTATCTATCTATCTATCTATCTATACATACATACATACATACATACATACATACATACATACATACATACATACACTTGATAAAAAATTCAGCATCTTGCATCATCTTGAACCTTGGCCTGTAAGTTTATATATCTACTGAAGCCTGAAACAAAGTTTCAGATTTTCCATTTTTACTCCTAAAAACCCAGCTATACTAAACAATAATTACTATAAAAGCTCAGCAGGGCCCTCTCAAACCTGTGCTACAAATGGATACGTACTTTTTGCATAATAACCGCACAATCTGTAATGGAAGAAATAGAAGCGGGTCTCTATATTTATTTATTAAATTTATATGCTGCCTAGAACGCCTGGAAGATGAGATATTAAAGAAATAATCATGAATAAATATTATAATTACATAAAGAAATGCATGATCAGAAGTAGTTTGTTATTATAGCTTATTTTAATACAGAGGTCCCCAACCTTTTGGGCACCAGGGACCAGTTCAATGGAGAGAGGTTTTTCCGCGGACCGGAGGGTGCGTGTTTTTGTGTGCTGCCTGCATCCCACGGATGGGGCTTTGCTTGTTTGTGTGGACCAGTTGCTGGCATGCCTCGGCCTGGTATTGGTCCATGGACCTGGGGTTGGGGACACCTGCTTTAATAGACTGAATTTAAGTAAATAGTATTTTGATAAAACTAATTACTGCAATTTGTTTTCCTCCATAATGAATTTTAAGGGGAAAATGGGTGTGAACGAATAAACAGCATCCATTACAATGGAAATATTTACTTGCGAAGATTCTTTGAAATTTTCTTGAAGAAATATCCTTCTATAAACATTAGAAACATCATACAGTTTCTTTTAAAATAGTTCTAAATTTATTATGAAAATTATACTGTTGAAGTAGAGATGAATCTCAGTCCTGTTTTTGAGTGGATGTTGGTAAGAAATGATACATCTGAACAATTTAGGGTATTTGTCTTTTCAAATAACTCCAAGTTAAAAAAAAATGCAGAAAAAGAAAATTGGGCTCCCAAAACAAAATAATTCTTTTGCTTTTACTGCTTTGAGTAGGGCTAAAATTCTGCCTGTACATTTCTTTGCACAGACATGCATGGAATTGCACTGTGTGTTCTTTAGATGTTTTAATATCAAAATGATGAAGAGAATTACTAACATTTCTTGACTTTTATTTTTAGAGAAAATAGAGCGTCTTTGAAATGCAGGCAATGTTTAGTAAAATATAGCGCATGTTCTCGTAAATGCCGCTTACAAAAATCCTGCATCTATTTTAAGATGTATTCTGTCATCCTCCTTGCAAACTCCCAACAGGTTATGAGCATTGCTTCTCTTTGCCATTGAACATAAAAAGCTATGAGCAAAGCCAAAAAGGTTAGCTGAGGAAGTTCATAAATCTATACAAAATATATCTTTTCCAAGGTTAATGTAATTCTCGCATTTGTAAGCCTCTTTGAACATGCATCTTGCATTTTTCTCATTTTGTGAAAATGACTTTTTTTTTTAACAATGTCTGTATAAAGATGTTCATGAGAATTTTGTTATAGGGTTAATAATTATTATTTTTAAATTGACATGATGTAAAAATTGCATAATACTATGTTAATAATATCACGGCAATGTTTTTTAATTGTTATTTTAGTTATTTATGTCCAGCCTTTATTGTTTGTAAAAATAACACAAGGTGGTAAATAGATGCAATACTCCTTCCTCCTCCTATTTTCCTGTAACAACAACCCTGTGAGGTGAGTTGGGCTGACAGAGAGTGACTAGTCCAGGGTTAGGCAACCTTGGCTCTTTTATGACTCGTGGCCTTCAACTCCCAGAATTTCTGAGCCAGCCATGCTAAGGGGAAAGGGAGAGTTTCCAAGCTGAGCCATGCTGGCTCAGTAATTCTGGGAGTTGAAGGCCACGAGTCATAAAAGAGCCAAGGTTGCCTACCCCTGGACTAGTCCCATCTAAGACATGACAACCAACTTGGTGATTGTGGGTCACCTGACAGGGCTATTGTGGGGAAAAAGGAGACATAAAGAGTGTTATGTAGGTTGAACAACTTATAAAGTAATAAAAGTGGGATAAAAATTTATCTATCTATTTATCTATCTATCTACCTACATCATCTTCATCATTAGTCTTTACTGATTATATTTGAAAGTGGTCTCTTTAAATTATCTAATGAATATGGTAAATTAATCATATGCATAAAAAAGAGCAAGGCAAGTAAGAGGCATCTGGAATATATGTA
>NW_015386304.1:115093-128885 GCF_001527695.2 Protobothrops mucrosquamatus
CCTAGGGAGGATTTTATTTGGGGTTTATCTTTTAACAATTCGACAGAGACACAACTTTAAAATTTGATTTAATTCGGTTTTATCGGGGGGGAATGTATTTATGTTTTGTTTTAAATATGTTGTGCGCCGCCCTGAGTCCCGTTGGGAGAAGGGCGGCATATAAATTAAATTTATTATTATTATTATTATTATTATTAATATGTACTCAATCAACCTGTAAGTGGTGGAATGGAATCAATTTTATTATTTATCAAACAGCATTGAGCTACTTTTTTATTTTCCTAAGAGATAGTCTTTATGTATTTTTTTCTTGCAGTTTTAGAAAGAAATAATGGTATATATTTAGTTGAATAGTATATGGAACATGACTTATATTTTGGGGACTAGGCCAAATTTGCCATATGAGTAAATGGATTATTTAAAATTGTGCTGGTAGTTAATAGTAGAAATTTGGGGGGAAATATAGTTTTTTCCTCTGGGTAGGAAAAAAGCTTACTTCTGGATATTTTCATATTTTCTATATTCAGATTTTGGTTCACTTATTGTGCCCTTCATATTTGTGAGCAATGAACTTGTTTATTTACATCAGGAATGTCTTTGAAATAGGTATTACTGGATTTGAACACAAAAGACTCAAACAGATATTTATTATTAGAGCTGTGCAAAGCACTAACATTATATTTCTTTAAAAGCACGTAAGTGGGAGTGAAGCATGCCTGTTTGAAATAATAAAGAAACTATGCTCTAAAAGGCTTAGTCTGTTCTGAACAAAGGCTATCCTCAGTACAAGTAGTCAAACAAGGACGTCTTTGAAGCAGCTGTGTGATCTTCCAAAGGATGCTGCTTCTTAAATTCTCTTTGCACAACTCTACTTACTAAAAGTGTTTGTGATTTCAGCACACATGATCTGTACTATTTGTTGTCAGAGCTTTTTGTTAGTTCATACAAAGTGTGGGATTATTTATGTTGTAGCACAGCAGCCATCATTTTGTGCTGTGCCTAGTTGTAGGACCCGTTTCCTAATTTCCATTTTGATTTTTCAGTTCTTTTGAGACTAAGTTTTGTTATTATATCATAAATATTGTAATCAATATTACAATTGATTGGGGGGAGTGCCTTTGACTTTGGCAATTGCCTAGATTAGTTCTTGTAGAGGGGGGGGGAGATTTTGGAAGATTTTTGCCTCCTTAAGGATTAGAGAGAATATGGTACCTGGCCTAAGGTCACCCAACTGCTTTTGTGCCTAACGCAGGATTAGAACTCATGGTCTCCCAGTTTCTAGCTCAGTGCCTTAACCACTGAGTCAAACTGACTCAGAAACAAATATTATTAATAATTAACTAATTGATTATCAAATCTTATTAGCAATATTTATTTTTAATACAGTATTTTTATTAAATGCTGATATTCTGATTGGATATTTTAGTAACTATTTTTATGTTATTCAGGTAGTCCTCGACTTAAAACTACAATTCAGCCCAAAATGTTTGTTGCTAAGTGAGATAGTTGTTGCGTTTTGCCCCATTTTATGACCTTTCCTGGCACAGTAGTTAAATGATGTTACAACCATGTTACTAACTTAACAACTGCAGAGATTCATTTAATCATTGCAGTTGTTAAGTTAGTAACATAGTTGTTCAATGAATCTGGCTTTCCCCGTTGACTTTGCTTGTCAGAAGGTTGCAAAAGGTGATCACATGACCCCGGGACACAGCAACCATCATAAATATGAGTCAGTGGCCAAGTATCCAAATTTTGGTCACACGATCATTGGGATGTTGCAACGGTCATAAGTGTGAAAGTTACTTTTGTAAGTGCTGTTGTAATTTCAGATGGTCATTGAATGAACTGTTGTAAGTTGAGAACTACCTGTATTACATGTTTATCTGCTTCAAATAATTTACAGTTTCCTTGAATTCTTGAATCTTTTTTAAATTGACAACTGTTTGGGCTTTTATTTAGGGTCCTTTCTGTTTCAAACTTCTCACAAAGAAGTCTTGAAGATACTGACTTTCTCCTCCTGAAATGATGGACAAGCCTACAGAGGTCATAAAGGATACAATTGCCAAGACTCATACAAAATGATATAAACGGAAGCCGCGGCTCGGTCCTGTCGATGTTCCCCTCTTAACTACTTGTTAGCCTCTCGATAACTTAGTTTATCTAGGGATGGATAGTTACAACTTAACCAGGTCATACGGTTTCTTCACAACCACTTCAGCTCCCATTATGGCAGTGAAAACAGCATGTCATATACTATGTGGAATTTAGCTGGAACTCCTAATGTGTATCCTAGCTCAGGTGACTTTACACAAACCGCTGTGTTTAGGACCTATGGAAAATGGTGGGATATGTGCCCTAGTGCGCGAATACCATTTATGAGGACGCCACCCAATTTCCAAAGCCAGGACTATGTAGAACTTGCATTTGAGGAACAAGTGTATCCTACAGCCATACATATTTTGGAAACGTATCATCCTGGTGCAGTGGTTAGGATTTTGGCATGTTCTGCAAGTCCTTATTCACAAAATCAGCCCAGTGAAGTAAGGTAATTCATTTTATTAATTTTTTCTGTCTTTCCTTGATATGGTGTGTTCAGATATTTAAAGTAACATTTTTTTCATAGAAAATTCTACATATTTACCCCCATCCTCCCTCCGAAAATGTCTTTGTTACCTACAAACTGTTTGGACTTTACAGGTAGCAAGAAAAGGAATTCTTTTTTTCTATGGTCTGGTCTTTGCAAATGAAAGCTGCCTGATCCCATTTATTTGCTTTTTATATTCACAGTATTCAGTGTTTTGCAGTGCTTCAGTTTAGGAAAGGATGCTGTAAGTTATTTGGGCAACAGAGTTCTTGAAATTGCTTCAGAAATCTGACCTGTAGATCCATCTTAATAGTACAGTAGTCCTTGACTTATGACCACAGTTGAGTCCAAAATTTCTGTTGCAAAGTGACACATTTGTTAATTGAGTTTTGGCCTATTTTACGACCATTCTTGCCACAGTTGTTAAGTGAATCTCTGCAGTTGATAAGTAGTAACCTGGTTGTTAAGTGAATCTGGCTTCCCCATTGATTTTGCTTGTCAGAAGATTGCAAAAAGATGATCACATGACCTTGAGACACAGCAACGGTCATCAGTATGAACCAGTTGCCAAGCATCTGAATTTTGATCACATGATCATGGGGCTGCTACAAAGGTCGTAAGTGTGAAAAATGGTTGTAAATCACTTTTTTCAGTGCTGTTGTAACTTTGAACAGTCACTAAATGAATGTTGTAAGTTGAGGACTACCTGTATACTACATTAAAACTTCATTGGTTTCCAAATGCTAAATAGCCTGAGTATAGGTTTGGAGTCAAATGTCTCAGTTCTTGTCCTACTAAGCAAGTTGTGGTTTAATTTCAGAGTTAACCAAAGGGTATTTTTAACTATCTTGTTACTGAAGTACATCTTCACTTTATGGTCAGAACTGAAGAAGCTTCTTGGATAAGAAGCGAAACATCTTCAAAGAAAAACAAGAAAGTCAGTTCCCTAATGAAAAAGCATCTTTGGATCTTCACTTTAGTTTACTCTCTTTGTTCTCCTCCCAGTGCAGTGATAGGTTAAAAAAGAATTAAAACACTAGAATATTGCTAATGTTAATACAGTATGTTATTTAATGTTTGGGAGTTAAGATATTTATCATACATTGTTGAGTTAGAGTTATTAAGAGTCTTTTATACTGGCCACGGTTCGATGTTCTTTATTATTAGTAGTGTTTTTTCCCCAAATTGAAACTTATTAATGAAAAATGAAAATGAAAATACAGATATTTGCATTAACTGCCCTGTGATACTAATGTACTTTTCTTTTGGTAGGTGGGAAATCCTTTGGTCAGAGCTACCTTCCAAGGTGAATTTGCCTCAGGCACGTCAGTTTACGCCTAATATCAAACAAATAAATTTTCCTACAAATTTAATCCGTTTGGAAATAAACAGTTCCCTTCTGGATTATTATACTGAGTTTGATGCTGTAGTGCTACATGGTTTAAGAGAGAGACCTATGCATTCACTCAGTACTCTGGTTATTGATATGAATGATCTAGATGACGATGAAGAAGGGGAGAGAGAAAGTTATAACAGCATGGACAGTCTCAACAAGCAGTTTAGCACTGCTGCCTTCAAAGACTGGACATCTAATGGATACTTTGATAAATTGCCTTATGAGGTAAAAGCCTGGGAATTTTTACAGGGTTAAGAAAAAAATGTCATAATTACTTAGGCTATAGAGATTCATTATATCTTGAGGTACATAGTTATAGCTTCAAATACAGACTTGTGCCTGTTTTTTAGTTCCATTAGCTTCCTGGATTTTAGTAAGTGTAGCTCCCACCCCCCTTAAAATGGTTGAAACTGATTCAAGTAGATTCTTAAAAATAAAAGAATCTAATATCAGCCCTAGCTGATCTCCCCATGCAAATTTATTTTTAGTTCTATGTCAAGTGCTTATAAAAATGAATGACTTGTTCACTAAATTGTCTTGATTACAGAGGATAATACTAAAGTGTTTTTTTTTTAAAAATCAGCTATTTTAAGCATCTGTTAATCAAATTAAAATAGGAATGTTTTCTTCTTTTGAACAGAAAATATATTATAAATACAAATCTTAGCTATTAAATCTGTAACATATTCATTACATAAATGTTATGTTCCTACCCCATTTTAAGTGCAAGTCTTAAGATTACAAAAATGCCATAAGTGTTTTTAAGCTAATATGCATCGGCATTCTGGGAATTTTCTGAATTCCTCATATATCAAATTGTGCTTTATGCTGGGCCACACGTGGAGTGAAATTTTTAGCAAGATATTAGATTTTAAACTAGCAATGAGTAATGGTCACTAGGTAGGATTCAAATTTGTTTTCTTTGTTTAATCAGAAGCAGAATATATTTTATACTGTAGTTACATTTTAGTGTCATCATAGTGACATTTGATTATATACTTTTCAGATATTAAGATGTAATTTTAGTCTAAAAGTGGGATTACCTTTTCTGGTGGTGATACTGACATGTTAGGAGTTGTTTATCTCTGATGCTGATGTTGGGTTATTATCTGTGTAGTATATAATTATTATCAGATAATGAAATTAGTTAAAAGGGGTCTTAAGAGTTTTTCCCCTTTACACTATTTGCTGTATTTGTAGTGGATTTGGTCATTATTATTAATCTGAAATTACACTTTGTGCTTTGACTCATTGATGGGTGTCATGATTTAGAAATGTGTGCAAAATATTTGTTTTATCGCATCTTTAAAATTAAAATTTAAAATGCTAAATATGATCTTAAAAGTCAGTCAACTTAGATAGAGTAATGGATGGAAACTAATCAAGGAGAGAATCGACCTAGAAATAAGGAAAAAGTTCCTGACAATTAGAACAATTAATCAGTGAAAATACTTGCCTCCAAAAATTGTGGATGCTCCAATAATGAAGGTTTTTAAGAAGAGATTGGACAACTATTTGTCTGAAATGGTATAGGGTTTCCTGCTTAAGCAAGGGGTTGGACTAGAAGACTCCAAATTCCCTTCCAACTGTGATATTTTATAGTTCTGTTAATTAGGCTGATTGTTTGGGTACAATGAAAATAAGATAACTTGTCCTTCTCACAACTTTTACTTGATGCAGTCTTGCCACCATTATATATAAAATAAGCCACTATGTAGCCTGTATTTCTTTGTTTATCCCATTGCCAAGACAGTTTGTAGACTTTTGATATTTATCTTGGCTATAATGGTACTTTGTGATTTTTTTTCTCTGCTATATATTAAATGCCAAATTTGATTTATTAAATGATAGACATCATAATTCTGGTGTTCTTCAGATTCTGATTATAATAGTTGCAGTGTACTTAGTTACTAACCAGAATAAGGAAGCCAGCAGGAAAGTTGCAAGTGACTTCTTTAAGTTGTTCTCACTTCCACTACTTTTCTTCTAGGTATCTCATATTCTGTAGCCCATGCCTCTCCTCAGTGCCCCTTCCCACTCCATAGTATCCCTCCAAGTGTGCTTGTATGGTGTTGTGGCAGCTGCCTGCACAGCCTCCCACACCTGGCAATGGCCATCCCTGCCCTGACCACATTTGCGCCACAGCAGTCACTTGCACAGCCTCCCATACGCGGCAGCAACCACTCCTACCTAGGTGTGCTCATGTTGTGCTGCAGCATCTACTTACCCACCCACTGGCCTGCTTGTAAAGTGCCCAGGACTTGCGACTTCCTGCCAACTTCCCCATTGACTTTGCCTGTTGGAAGCCAGCAGGATGTCGCGAAGTGGAGGCCCTTGCTTAATGACTCATGATCTTTATTTAACAGCAACAATAGGGATTGCATGGATTACTGTTGTTAAGCAATGTGTCCTGCGGTATCACACTTTAAAATCACATTGCTTAGCAATGGGAATTCCAGTCCCGATTGTGATTGTTTGCACTATTGTATAATCGGAAGCATATTTATACCTTTGAATCAAAAAAGCACAGCTCTCATAAGTGTTTCTCCAAAATACAGACCCAACTTAGATGTACTGAAGTCTAGTGTAGGCTATATGGGAACATAAAAAAATAACAGCTAGGGATGGACTTCAGTTGAGCGACTGATAACATGAGTCTTTGTATATAGACATTTTATATTTTCAAATTCTGTATAATAGATGAGATAATGATAAGCATTTCATTTTTAATAGATATAATAAAATCCCATTTAATTCTGAAAGAGTGAAGAAAATCTAAGTGGTACTGTCCCATTGAAAATAAAAGGACTTAAAGGTATTTCAGCTGAGCTATGCCCAGTAATGATCATAATAATCATGGCATTAAAAATCCTGATTTCAGTATATGTGCAGAAGAACTCTACTCAGAATTAGAAATGAAACTTCAAATGTTCAAATATGTTAAAAATATTCATATAAAGAGAGTGCAATGGTTAAGAAATCAGACCAGAAACCAAGAAATTGCGAGTTCTAGTCCTGCCTTAGGCATAAAAAGAGCTGGTGAGCCACTTCTGAAAAACTTTACCAAGAAAACTGCAGGGACTCGCCAGAAATCAAGAACAACTCAAAGGCACCTGCACATCCCCCCAAAAATCCCTTCATATATGCCCATTTTTATTATCAGATTGTAATTTTTAATAACCCTTAACGACCACAATTGGGACCGGCAGCTCTGTCACTAAGTGACATGATTGCTAAGCAAAACAACACATGATTGGAATGGATTTATGGCAGTTCCCATTGTGTTTTTACTGCTGGCTTCTTTACTGCTTGTCAGAAGCCATCCATAAAGCATACAAATGGAAATTGTTGTAAATGCTCACCAATTGAGAAACACCAGCATTTCAATCATGTGATGTGGGGAATGCTATGATGGTTTGTAAGTTCAAAGTTATAAAATTACTTTTTCAGTGCTGTTGTAAGTTCAAATGGCCACTAAATAGGACAGTTGTTAAGCAAGGGCTACTTGTATATGACTGGAGAGTAAATGTATATAATTTTAAGTACATTTGATTGAAATCGTAGAAATCAGATTTCAACTCTTGTTCAACTCTTTAGGGTGGAGTATGCAATTTAAGGCTAAGTGCAGCCCGTTGTGCAGGAACAGTTATGCACCCCAGGTTAAATCTGAAAGGTGAGGTTGCAAGCAAGCACAAAATAGAAATGTATGTACCACAGCAGAAACTATCATGCATTTTTTTGTTTAAAATAAAAATTAGTAAAATAATGGAAATGAAAGTTGGGGAGATTAATTTAATTAGAATAATGTTTTACCTAGAATGAAAATATGATTTTGATAGAGTAATTTACTTTTATTGTTGTTTTTCAATTCAGCTCATCCAGTTGATTTTGAGTCACCTTACAGTTCCGGATCTATGTAGACTATCACAGACATGTAAGCTACTATATCAACATTGTTGTGATCCACTACAATATATTCATCTCAGTTTGCAACCATATTGGGCAAGGATTAATGACACAGCTTTAGAATATCTGCAGTCTCGTTGTATCCTGGTCCAGTGGCTTAATTTATCTTGGACTGGGAACAGAGGAACCATTTCATTTTCTGCTTTTAGCAGGTCAGTATTCTGAAGAGGTATATAACGTATTCTATAAAATAAAATCACACACTCATCCCTTTATCCCAATCACCTAGCAGTTAAAATAAAAGTTACTAACATGACTGTAGTCAATCCACAATAGTTCAAGTTCAGAAGCATACATCTAGCCATGCATTTGCAGCATCAAAGACATACATCCATGACAGAGAGATAACCTGGCAGGCAAGTTTAGCAACTGTTTTTCATGTACTTGACTTTGTTCTGATCACTTTTTCAAGAGTGGGAGTCGAAAAGTTCAAATTTTCTTTCTGTTGTCTTTTGTATTCCTACTCATTTTTTTACCCCACCTACCGAACATTTGGCTGGTTTTGAAACTTAAAGCTGTATGTAAACACAGTAGGAAAGAGAATGCTTTCTGGAATGGTTTTGTGAATTCCTCCTCCTATAGGGGAAAAGTAGGGATACAGACAAGGTTCTCAGCAAAAATAGGTTTTTCTGTCAGAGAACTATTTATTTGGATTTTTTAAAAAAAGCTAAACTTGCTAAGGGGTAGAAAATTGCAGCCTTTGTAAATCCTTTGTGCATTATGTATCTTCTGCAATTTAATACAAAACATTGGCCAAAGAAAATTTGCTTTAACAACTTCGCTATCTTTTATGAAAACCAGTATCTCAACATTGTGGTTTTCTAGGACATCTTGCCATTGGCTGAAATGGCATATTTTTCAAACTCCAAACTTGTAGACCTTTTAGCCCAGACATGTCAAACTCGCGATGTCACGTGACGTTGCGTGACGTATTGAAGCTTTTTCGCCGTTGCCGGCAATGGGGTGGGCACGGCTCCGGTATGATGAAACCGGCCTGCGGGCCGGCAGTTTGACACCCCTGTACTTTTCTGGCCTCAAATGAATCTCATTTAGATTTATATTTAATAGAAGTAGCACTTAGACTTAATGTATATACCGCCCCATAGTGCTTCTTAGCATTTTCTGGGCAGTTTACAATGTCAACATTATTGCCCACAACAATCTGGGTCCTCGTTTTACCAACCTTGGAAGGATAGAAGGCTGAGTCAACCTTGAGCCCCATCAGGATTAAATTATGGCAGGGAGCAGAATTTGCCTGAAATACTGCATTCTAAGCACAGTGCCACCCGGGTTCATTTTAATGGTTTAATGGTTGGATCTGTCACAGAATTCATACAGTAAAACATAGGTAAATTCTTTAAAGGCCACGACTATAAATGGCTGCTGATATGTTGACATGTTTCATTACAATCTACTTTATACATTCAAACATTTAAGAAAATATCGATCAAGAACACAACAAAAATTCTAGTTACTTCATTTATTGTTGATAATGGAAATTCTGTAAATAGTAGAAGTAAGCTATAATCAATTTGTACCTACAGTTTTAAAATGCTTTTTCTCTTTTCTAAAATTAGTAATTGATAGACTGAATAATTGACAAATATTTTCATATGCTGCTAATATATACAGCAGATATGTTGTTTATTTTTCTGAAAATGTAAATATTAGTAGAGTGTGTATTAATAATAAGAAATAGAACAAATTAGAATAGTAATCTAGGATAGCTGACAAACTAACAAAATATTACCGTGAGAGGACAGAACGCTTCAGGCATTTCAATATCCTGAGGCAAGACTGAAGGTAATTTAACTTATTGATAGTGTCCACCTCCGTAGTGCTATATAAGAATATTGTAATATTTCACTTGTAAAAATTGCTAAACATACTAAACTTCTTTGCTTGAGCTAGACAGAGTTTGAGAAATATTAAATGGGACTATAAATCACGTATAATCAAATGATGTTAATGTGATATAGCTGAATAATTTTATAGTGTTCTATCAGTAATCTTTAGACACTTTAATAGATGAGGTGTATTATCACATACACATTCTTGATATAATAAATTAAATTGAGAGAATTCTTTTTTGACAACAGCAGACTAGTAAATATCTTTGATAGTGTTTGAAATACCAGTAGTGAGAGGCTGTTGTTTCTTCTGTAACAGAAGAACATTTAATTCTGTTTAAATGCTTTGGCAACATGAAATGTCTACATTAAAGCAATATTCCTCCTTTAAAAATAAAAAAAACCCTTCTTTACGGCTGGTGACATTTTAAACAATGAATGAATCAATACAAATTAATTTATTCTGATTTTTAAAAATCTAACTACTTAGCCATGTAATTTGACTGCTGCGTGAAATGATTTTATTTTTTGTTCTGTTATTTTCTTGTTTTGCTTGAACTGTTTCAGTTGAATATAAGCTGGCTAGATTGCATGGATCATAGTTCCTGTTCTCAGGATCAATCTCCTCTTGTTTCCTTGGGCTTTTCCCATCTGTATTGCACTTGACACTGACAATTCAGGGGATGAGTTGTGTAGGACACACAAAAACCTTAATATGAAGTTGAACTGTACCCCTGCAACATCAAGAACTATGATGCAGGTTTCAAA
This sequence comes from Protobothrops mucrosquamatus, assembly GCF_001527695.2. Classification (NCBI taxonomy): domain Eukaryota; kingdom Metazoa; phylum Chordata; class Lepidosauria; order Squamata; family Viperidae; genus Protobothrops; species Protobothrops mucrosquamatus. The sequence continues at coordinate 125,661 of NW_015386304.1, forward strand.
ACAGAGAAGGTAGGGCAGCCAGATAGCATAATGGTCCATTGAGACTCATGTCCATTACAAATCATCTGAGTGACTTTGAACTAAATCATTGTCTCCCAGACCAAGCTATCTCTTATATAAGGATAAAATTGCAGGGAATTCTTTATGTATGTGAAATGCAACCTCTCACAGGAAACACTGAATAGAGATGCAGTAAATGAATACAAATAATGCTTATATCAATTATTATGAAACCCAGCTGTCAGCTGTAGTTCATAATTACATGAGAGTTTGGAGGGGAGATGTTTTTGTTTGCGCAGATATAATGGGATACTGCATTTTGATCCCCAATACATTAATGCATCACATTATTTTTGGATATCAGTTTGTAACACTTATAAATGGATTTAAATATAATTAAAAGCTTACATGTTGGAATTTGACTTATTGCAACTGTGACAAAGAATCCTTGGCTAGCTGGATTGTCTTGGATGCTGGAGTTGATTATGATTACCTTCCAATTATCTTGGAGGAAGTTGTTGCTATGTTAAAATAGTTCCTTGTTAGGCATGCATAATTTTGTTTGTCAGCTATTAAGACATGGCATTGAAAATTCTGGGAATTTACCCAGTTTTTACAATGAATTAAAAGCAAATGCATTACTTTTCTTGGTGAATTGATTCATATATGCTTCTTACAGGTTCCTGAAAGTTTGTGGTTCAGAACTAGTACGCCTGGAATTGTCTTGTGGCCATTTCCTCAATGAGGCTTGTTTGGAAGTTATTGCTGACACATGTTTAAATTTGCAGGAATTAAATCTCTCCTCCTGTGATAAAATTCCATCTCAGGCTTTCAACCACATTGCCAAATTGTGCAACATTACACGTTTAATTCTTTATCGAACAAAAATAGAGGTATGAAAATCATTTTTTTCACTCTTATGTGTTAATGCGCTCCTTATAAAGTTATAGAGAAAACATAGTAAACTATTTTAAACAGATAGTAAATATCAGAGGAAGAGAAACTTCAGAATGTGGTGTTTGAAGGGCTCAGTAATGATGAATTATGGTTTGTGTGTTTATTTACTATTTAAAACATTTGTATAGCCATCCATCTTATATCAAACTCTGAGCAGTGACCAATCAAGCATTAAAATAACATAAAAACCATATTTAAACTCTTAAAAATTAAAAACAAAAACCTGGCACAAGTGAAGCTTTCGATATTCAGTCACCTCATCTGTCACAGTGCTTGGGGGAAAAGGTCGTCAGGCTAGCTAGGAGGCTAGAGGCCTGCCGAATGTTAGGAAGAAGAATGTTCCGGAAGACAGTAACTGCCACAGAAAAAAACATGCTCCAATATGGTGGCAATGTTTAAAGAAAAAGACTAAGAGTATGCCCACCCTATCTAACCTGGTATGATGGTTAGATGTCCTTGGGGAACCTGCAGATAAACTGGGCACCAGATATTAATTTTATGTATTTGTAGCAGTAACAAATATAGGGGTACACTTAATTTTTCCGCATGAGAAATTTGCACTGGTGTTTATTTAAATTACAGAATGGATTACGAAATGTAAGTAGTACATGATAGTCATTGTATTATATCTCTTTTATCAGTATTGTTGAAATGAAAATCAGATATATGTATATTGAAAAAATAAAGTTCAATGGAGTATACTTACATTTTCATGTGACTGTACATGATGGACTGTATATGATTTATTTTCTACATTTTTATTGCATGTGCTTTCTGGTGTTTGTTATATTGATTGTTGGGTTGAGTGTTGTCCTGAAATCAGCTCTGTTTCAAAAATTCATAGTAATTTAGTATGCAGTTGTCAATGTGCATACTACGAATGGCAGTATTCTATCATTTGTTATAGTATCGTAAGAAAATTGTTATTTCCAAGATCATGAAAACATTATTTTTGCTTAGTTCTTCTTCATCACTTATAGAACCTGTTAGTAATACAAGTAGAAGCCACCTGTTGAACAAAAAGCTTCTAGATCGATTTTCACAGCTAGTTATTTATACATACAAATGCAGTCAGCATTCTGCAAGAATGAATTTTTAATTGCTGCCAGTGGAAAAGCGCTTCTTTTTAATACAAAGAAATGTAAGAAGAAAATACATAAGTAATAGCATGCATGATTTTCAGTTTTAAATTACTTCCTCTGACTGCAGCTTAATTGCCACATATTTCATTTTGCCCATTGTCTCTCACTTTTGAATGTGTATGACCAAGAATGGTCCAATTTTCAACTTTAGAAGTACTTTTTAAAAGATAGAAAGTCCTCTTTTTACATAATCCAACTATCACATCATTTCATAAAATGTAGTGAACTGTTTCCAGAATCAGAACACAATATGCAATCCGTCTCCTAATTGTAAATAATTGTTAAAAGCTTCTTAACTTTGGAGAGTACTTAACATAATTTATAATTTTGTTTCAATCAGCCAATTGACTTAACTCTATTCAGTTGCAATCTTGCTTGCAATGATTATACACAGAATATTTTTGTGCTAATGGTCTCACCATTTGCTAATACATGACTTTAATCTTTATTCATTTATTTTATTCATTAAATATGCATTCATAACACGCATTCAGAATTTATTTTCTTGAATGTATTTAAGGTGCACAATGGACAATAACAGCATACTGCTAACTTCTTACGAACCATGTTATATGTTATATACAGAACCATTCTGTATATGTGTATACTTAATCTGATATATATATCTTAATTTCTGTTTGCACATTTGTATTGAAGCCAGAATTTCTCTTTGAAAAATATCAATTATATACCTCTGGCATTTGAATTAATTGGGATAAGCATTGAGTTGTCGATAGAGCGAGATGGGATTGTTTATATTGAAAACAGGATCTATCAAGTAAAGGAGTAAAGGTTTCAGGTTTTATCCAGGACTGCTACGATAAATGTCCAATCAGTGTTGGATACACATACAAGATTTCATTCCATCCTTGATAGGTAAAAGGTTTAAGTAATGCCTGTCTAGTAATGCCATGTCAGGGATAATGCCATGTCAACCGGAGGGAGAAGTTTTTGATTTTTGAGAGCTGAACTTATTTTTGGGAAGCCCAAGCACCATTCTGGGAAGACTAGTGATGACAGTTTAGTGGAAAATGGATTTGAGGGAGGGTCTTTGGAGAACATTTTAACTTTTAAACTTCATTAAGCCATGCGATTGGTGGCAGGGCTGTGGAGTCGGAGTCGAGGA
>NW_015386304.1:130530-139072 GCF_001527695.2 Protobothrops mucrosquamatus
TTGTTACAAAACTTTTAACATTAGGATCTGAAACTTCTATTACTATCCATTTTATTTATGATTATAGTATTATGGAATGAACATGTATAACTTACGTTTTTCTAATCTTATGTACTCTTTAGCAGAATCCAGTATTTTTTCTTGTACTAACTACAAAGCAAGTGTCTGATATACCCAACATTATAGAACAAGACTGTATAACTTTTCATTATTAAAGATGCATTATTGTGCATTCTTTTAATCATTGGATTTTACCTTTGCTGCTCTTTTTACTTTTCCCATTGTAATTTTGTAGAAATCTTTGCTAGAGATTAAATCTAATTACACATCCTATCTAATATTACAGTAAATCCAATTAAGTAATAATGATTTATAATAATTTACAAAGACCTCAGTATTGAAGAGACTATGGAAATTATATTTGACTACAAAAATATAGTATGTGCTTTAGAAATAACAAAGGGCTAAAAACTATTACCAAGTTTTCTACTTAATGAAAAAGTTACCTGTTTATTCATGTTAAATATTGTATTGCAACAGGTAGACTAACTGAACTGTTTAAAACTGGAACACCAGATAAAGTTATGAAACTTAATCAGTTTTTATAACAATAGTCTTTCATGTAATATTTTGTTCAGTAAAAATCTTGAAAGGGCATGTTTGAGCTTTTGTAAAGACTTAAATCAAATGAATATATACAACTTGTAAAATTACATTGAAAGATCACAGGTTTGAAATTTTTACTGCATTATAATTTTACTGCATTATAATTTTTTACTGCATTCATAATTGTCTTTCTGTTACTCTTTTCCTGTCAGTTTTTGTAAATTAAGAATTATAAAATCTAAAAAAATAATTGGAAAGAAAGTTTTGACAAATTCTTTTCTACTTAATGATTAAACTCAAACCTGTCATACTTACGGACCCACATTTTCAATAGGTATTTAAGCTTTCTTATCGGTAAAAAGTTTCACGTAGACTATAAGACAACCTCAGACAAAGTGAAAACAAATTACTCCACCGTGAAATGACGCTTGTACGAATTTTACCGTTGTTGTACTTACATTAGTGCACGTTATATTTGTTTCCATCTGCATGTTGCTTGTGACAGGTGCTCAATGGTTGTCAGCATCCTTGTCAGCAAGACCATCCTGTGACATTAAAGTCACCAACTCAATCCTGATGCTGTGTGACTCTATTGGCAGTTCCATCAGGCTGTAGCTGATCACTGAATGTCAAGAGATGGTCTCCTTTTTCAGGATGTCACCAGCCCTCTGTGTTTTTGGTTTGGCCTTGCTTGTTGTTTGAACTTACCAGACTTCTGAGAGTTCTCCTGAGGGAAAAGAGCTGATAGGTCATGGGAATAAAGGTGTCTTCAGGGCATGCAAAACCATATCCACAGTGACTTATTATATAAAGGGTTGTAATGATTACCTTGACTATAAGCCAATCAATGGTTAGAGCATCTGGGGACTCATTAAATGGTATTTGTGGTGTCTGTTTCCTAGGTTTTGAGCTGGATTTGGGAGAAAGTGATGACAGCCTTTAATGTCTAATTGACCCTTCCTCTTTATGTTTGCTTTCTATATTTGCTTCTGATGTGTTCCCTTATGACAGCAAACAGCACTGCTCAGCATTCTGAACTTCTGTTTAGAACTTCAGCACCTCAGCCTGGGAAGCTGTGTGAGGGTAAGTTCTTAAAGTTGGTGGAGATGCTGCCCAAATTTACTAGCTTGGTTCCACCTCCTCCCCCCCTCCCCAAAAAAAATATTAAAAAAAATAAATTTAAAGTCTTTAAATTAAAAATTAACACTTTTAAAAAATTATTTCAACACGAATACAAATACACCTATAACTGATTAAAGGTGTAAATATGTGCTTGAAAATTACTCTTATTTACATCTGTTAACTTGGGCTGATCATTTTACTTGTGTCACACGAATGATTGAAATTAGGAACTCGACCCTATTCCCCATTCTCCCCATAAATCATGTACAGTTACTGTCTGTTTATGAAACCTTCCGGTAAGAAAAATTGTGAGTTTTGAGTTTAAGGCTCCATTTTCAACCCAGTTCATTTGAAGGAGAAAATAATTCCTGAACTGGGTCAAGGATTGACTTTGTTGATGTAAATAAATTATAGAATTAATATAAAATTCTATATTATAGAATTTACATAATAGAATTTACAAAATAGAATTTACATAATAGAATAGAATATACATAATTCCATTATAGAATATATAAATGAATGTTTATTTGAGATCTATAACCACAGAAGAAGTGAAAAACAGAAAAATATCTTCCTTTGTTTGAAATTTGGCTTACATAAACAATGGTGTATAGCTATGTAAATTCAAATCTATGAAAAGGTTTTCACACATCATGTTGTTTACATGCAGGAATTCTGCATATAAATATGGTAGTTTACACATCACTTTAGTATACTGTTTCCTCTGCATAAATACTAGCATGTCTTAAAACCTGATATAGATAAGAAATAGAACTTGTTTCTACAAATATTACTTTTTAATATCTACTGTGGTGTATAATTCTGATCTATTGATGTTTTCCTGCTGTTTCCTGAGTTGCCTTGTGAAGATGAGTGGCAAATAAATTTAATAAATAATGTTTTTTTCATCCCTTGGGGAAAAAAGATCCAAGGATTGAGTTTAATAATTTATTCTATAATCATCCCACATATTAGTTTACTTTTTTTTACTCTAAATAATACTAGTTCTGTTATCGGACAGTCTATAAACTTCCATTAGTTCAAAACGAGACTATTTAGTTTCAAAGTAAGAGTAAAGTCAGTCTGCATCATATTACATTTATACATTGATGCAAATTTAACTCTTTAGCCAGTATGCTTGTGACTTCAGTTTAAAATGCTTTTTGATGATTAAATAAGAAATAACTTTTCTCCAGATAAAGTTCCTATTTTGGAATTGTTCTTCAAGTCCAGTGATCACTAAAAATATGAGGATCAAGACTTCAAGCAGGACTTTTTCAGCAGACGAACTCTAGAGCAATCATTTAAAGAAATCCGTCGGAATTGTTTATTTTATTGTGTTTATTTTTAAGCACAGAGGCTTAAAAATATCATGGTATGTTAGACGTTAGACGGAATTTTGTGCCAAAAATGGTTATTTAGGTAATGAACGTTGAACAGAAATGGTTTCTTGACTACAAGGTCATGAAGGCTTCTTAAATAATTGATACTTAGGTTCCTTATGGGTCTATAGGCTCGACAAAGTATAGATATTATTAGAAATCTACAGTGAGAGCAGGTAACACCATTTGGTTTTAAAAAATAATTTCTAATTTGACAGATTGAGGACTATGACACAATAGCTAGCATGATGGGAGCCAAATGCAAAAAACTTCGAACATTGGATTTATGGCGATGTAAAAACATTTCTGAAAATGGATTAGCAGAGCTGGCTGCTGGCTGTCCACTGTTGGAGGAGCTTGATCTTGGCTGGTGCCCGACTCTCCAGAGCAGCACAGGATGCTTTGCAAAACTTGCCCGAAAATTACCAAATTTGCAAAAGCTTTTTCTGACAGCTAACCGGTCTGTGTGTGATTCTGACATTGAAGAACTTGCTGCAAACTGTACAAATCTTCGGCAGCTTGATATTTTGGGTAAGTACACACAAGAACATGTAATTCGTCTGTAAATTAATCCATTGTTATCCGAGTCAGAAGAGAAAATTATAAGTTTTGAAAATTATGTTTTTGCGATACTATGTGTGGGGCCTTTAGTGCTCTCCGAGCTTGGTTATTTTTCATGTAAGAAAACAACCAAGGACCCCAAAGTTCATGTCTGAGCTACATACATTCTCTTCTATTGTAAATATTATGATCAGAGATCTCCTTCTTCCTCATGGCAGATTGCTACGTAAAAACGATTGATACCAGATACCTTCATGGCTTTAAAGACTCTTTGGTAATGGGATAAATCAGTCAAATTCCCAATTCTTTGATTAACAAATTGGGAACACTCTACTTTTTCTTTAAAAAAAAATCTAGTTTGTTTTTTTTTAATGAATTCCTGAAATTCATTCAAGTATTATTGCCAGCTTTGAGAAGCTCTTGGAATTGTAATAGTGCATGACAGGATATATTTATAAAGTGGGAACCTTATGATAAAAGAGTTTCTTGAAGAGCATAAAACAAAACTGTTTCTTTTAGAAATAAATTTAAATGCTAATTTAAAAATTAATGAATTGTGCTGCAGTAGACCCCAAAACACTTTGTCAATATACTTAACACTGTATTTCTGTATATTAATGTAGCTTGCCATTAATCTAAATACGTTTGGATTTTTCCAAAGTATTTTAATAGTCCTGATATTTCCTGAGAGTATTTCCAACCAAGTACTAATCTCATTTAACTTCTGAGTCCAGACAAGTGTACCCAAGTGTTACAGTTACTGAAACCTGAATCAAGTACCCCAGTCTCATGGGAGCTTGGGAAGTTTCAAAAGACCTTAGCTTATTTTCCCAGTTTCTACTACCTGTTTATATCCCTCCTCCCTTATTCAGGAGCTTCCCTGGCTTCCAAAGAGATTTTTTTCAGAAGAAAAAAAGAGTGGCAAGGAAGCCAGAAATAGGAAGCTATCTTTCCTAGTACATTAAAATTTCTCTGAGAAACCATAAAATTTTGTCCAGGTACTCATCATTGGTTGGCACTCAACACACAAGCTAGACCTTGACTATGTCGGCTGCCTTGTGATTCACTACATTATTCCTTATGGGAAAAATTTGTTTGGTACTCATCGTTTTTGGTAAGTATTACTCCTCCTGGAACCAATTAACAATGAGTACTGAGGTACCACTGTATCAGAAAAAAGCAGTCTAGGCAATAACATTCTTTGCTGGCTTAGTTGTACTGTACACAAGCTGCATTATCTACCAGGAATGGAAGTTTAATGCTATTTTTTTATTATGTTTGATTCATCTGCTGACATTTGCAGGTAGCCTACCTACATATTATTTTGCATTTAATCTTTATCATAAGCAAGAATTCACAAATAATGGGGCCATACCCATCAAGCAAAACACGCACGCCTTGTAAAAACATAAGCACACACCATACGCTGTCAAAAAGGGATAAAGTATGTAAAAGCCACCTCACAGGCAAAGCATTGTCCTTGCTGTGCTCCTCTGAAATTTCCAGACTCTCTCCACCGTCTCCCAGTTTACTCTGTTGTTGTTTCCTGGAAGGGTAGCATATACCAAAAGTAAGTGCTGAGATGTTGTTCTACACCCATTTTATTTTCTAAGGATGCTTTGGAGGTCCTTATAGGCAGGGTGGGGCTAGAAGTCAGAACCTTACTTTGAAACGTGAAAAACTTCAGCTTCATTTTTAAAATCAAATAAAAATAAAAACAGTTCAGGATGCTTATCAAGGCCTTCATTTTTGGAGGGAAAGTGGTTTGTTGGACTTGTCATCACTGCAGTCTTTTTAAGTGATAGATTTCTTTGTTGTACTTCGCATTAATTAATTTTAAGAGCCGTGGTGGCTCAGTGGTTAGAATGCAGTATTGCAGGCTAATTCTGCTGACTTCCAGGAGTTCGATCCCGACTGGCTCAAGGTTGACCCGGCCTTCCATCCTTCCGAGGTTGGTAAAACGAGGACACAGATTGTTGGGGAAAATGTACTGACTCTATAAACCATTTAGAAAGGGCTGTAAGGCACTGTGAAGCGGTATATACAGTAAGCCTAAGTGCTATTGCTAATTCATTGTACAAAATATCTTGAAAGTTATTGCTGCAGAGTGTTTGTGGAATGACTGTAGCGAAACATGAAATATGTTTATTGTTTCTTTCTAAATATTTATGTCAGAGTTGTCCAGTGCTCAAAGTTTCATTACAACAATAAATAGACAACGTAAAGGCTAGAAAAATGTGCACCTGCTGCTGTTAAATGGATCAGTACACATCCTCTCCCCACCCAGCACAAAAATATGAGTTAAGTTTCTGCCATGTGAAACGTTGAAATCACTTCCGTGGACAAAAATAAACATCTTTTCAACGTACATTTTGACAACAAGCTAGTTTTATCCTTTTTTAGATCTCCCTTTCGTGTTGTCAACAATAGTGAGGATTTAATAGCCAGTAAAGTGTTTAACTTTCATGACAATAAGCATCTGTTTAAAAAATACTTATGGGTATTTATTTCCTTGTTACATTTATACTTTCCTTCAGGAGTTCAAAGCAGAGCAGGTAGGAATTCCTCCTCTTCTCCCGTGCAGTAGTTTGAGTTGAGAGTGAATGGCTGACCCAAATGAGTTTCTGAGGCTGAGAGTGGTCTTCAACCTGGATTTCCACACCCTGCTCTCATACTTGCCACTCAGCCAGTAGGTACAAAATAAAAGAGTAGATGCTGGGCTTGTTGGCAGTTTGAGACCTAAGTACCATGTGATGGAGTGAGCTTCCTTTACTTGCCCCAGCTTTTGCCAACTTAGCAGTTGAAAGCATATAAATGCAAGTAGAAAAATAGGTACCACTTTGGTGGGAAAGCAACAGCATTTTGTGCACCTTTGGCGTGTAATCATGCTGGTCACATGATCGTAGACAACGCTGGCTCGTCGGCTGTGAATCGGAGATGACCAGCGCCCCCTAGAGTCGGACACGACTGGCAAGGGCAGGGGTAGGCAACCTTGGCTCTTTTATGACTTGTGGACTTCAACTCCCAGAATTTCTCAGCCAGCCAGTTGAAGTCCATGAGTCATAAAAGAGCCAAGGTTGTCTACCCCTGGGCAAGGGAAACCTTTACCGTTTTTACAAGTCTGCAAATTGACAACCTTTGGAAACATCACCTACCCTTTCGGATAGCGCTGAGAGGTAACTTACTTCCACCCCTGCTCTTCTCCTCCTCCTCCTCTTTCTTTGCTAATACTAAGATGCTTGTTAATGCAGAAGTTTGAAAATGGGCAATATGTGAAAAGGGTATAGTTCTGTTCTTTGCTTGTAGAGCAACATATGCAGAGCCATTATGTGATCACATAAATTGCAACATATGTTTGGATTATGCTTAAATAAGGGCATAAAACATGCTCCAGAAAAATAAACTTCCACTTGATATTTTGACTGCAGCCAGGCAGCATAAAGTACAGCTTAGGAGAATATGGTGGGTTTAACCATCTGTATGCACCCTACCTAAATTACTATATCAGTTCGCTGAATTAAAAACAGTAATTCTTGCAAAGTTCACACATATTTAAAAGCCCTAATATGTAAAACCGTTCAGGCACGGGAAGGAGGAATAACAATGCATTTTTCTTTTGACGGCTTCTTAGATGCTATAAACTAAAAAAAAAAAAAAACGCCTCCCACATTTTCCTAGAATGCCAAAAGTTCCAAATGTCCCCTTGTGCCTGTCAAAACCATCAGTTTACTTGACAGTTTCAGAATGCAGTTACTCAGTTTCTGTACAGAAATAGGCACATTAAAAACATCATCACCACCAACCACCCCCCATTAGAGAAAGGCAATCACATACCTGCATTTTCCAGAGCTCCCATTATGAGGATTTCTTCAACCATCCTTCCCATCTAAGTTAAAAACTGGGGCACGAGGAGTTTGGCTTGTTTTCAAAAATCTTCTATATGCAGCCAGCCCTGTTCAGGTTGTTTGGAAGGAAGCAGACTATTGGCATTTTTTGTCTGGGCCCTGCTCATTGCTGGTTTAGGTTCTTTCCTCCATTAGTCTGAGGTACTTATTTATTTATTTATTTGTATCCCTCCTTTGTTATTTTTATAAATAGGTCAAGATGACAAACATGCCCAATATTCTTCCCGCTTCCTGTTTTCCATGCAACAATAACCCTATGAGATGGGTTGGGCTGAGAGAGGGTGATTGGCCCAAAGTCACCCAGACAACTTTCATGCCTAAGGCAGAACTAGAACTCACAATCTCCTGGTTTCTAGCCTGGTACCTTCACCTCTAGACCAAACTGGTAGCTTATTAGTGCTGCTACCAAGTTATTATTTATGAATGGTATAATCCTCAGTAGGGGGGAAACAATGCAGTCTAACTTTGTTCGTGTTATACAACAAATTTAATTTGTTTTTATTCAAAAACTCTTAAATTAATAAGGACTGTGCAGTATTATGTTTGTGATACATAGTTTATCCTTAAATGAAATCAGTGTCAAACATGAATCTGACATACCATCTTGAACTGTGTATTAGTCAAGATTACAGTTTTATGCTCATCTATATAAATAAAAATGTAAATGTTCGTTTGTTCAAAATCTTAAATCTCCGAAAGTTCTTCACCGATTGCTTTGAAATTTTGACACAACGTTGCATTCGAATACGTGCGTGTTTTTATATACCTACTATTATATAGATGTCACACCTGTGACAGGTAAAAACATGCTCTTTAAAGCATAAAAACATGCTTTAATGAGCAACGTCGTAGAAGCAACAGTCTTGACAGGACCTTTCAAAGGTGAAGATGTCCTCATTCCTCGCATTCCTATGATTCCAACGGATATGCCATTTCAATTTAAGAGATTGCAATTCCCAATTA
>NW_015386304.1:139172-173671 GCF_001527695.2 Protobothrops mucrosquamatus
GGCGTTTGCAATCACCATCAACAAAGCTCAGGGCCAATCTTTAGAATTGTGCGGTTTAGATCTAGACACGGATTGCTTCTCACATGGACAATTATATGTTGCGTGTTCTAGAGTCGGCAAACCAGACAATCTCTATATCTGCACAGACAATGGAACAACAAAAAATATTGTATACCCACAAGCATTGTGAAATTAAACACATTACAAACGTGCGCTTTCTCTTTTCTTTCTTTTCCATTTAACCAGACTGAGCCACAGCAACGCGTGACCGGGTACAGCTAGTTTTAAATAAGATAGGCTTGTGGTTGCATTGTAAATATGCCACGGTTTACAATCCAGCTATGCTATCTTGACCATTGTTTTTCACCACTTGGCCTCAAGCACAGATACCACATTATTGTAATAGCTAACTAAGCCACATTTTATAACAGTAGATTTTTTTTTCCTGTTGCACTTTCTGGGGTGACTGTGATCTTAATTGGTCCACATAATTGATAAGATGGCATCAATACTACACAGGTTCATTGAACAAACTCTCTCTCTAGTTGTCTTGGAAAAGGGAAAGATCAGTTAGCGGAGAAGAGGATAAAATGGGCCCTTTTGTTTATAACAAAAAGTTCAGGAGATTAAATAGTGTGAAATGTTGTGGTTTGCCAAACGATCCAGGAAATTATAGAGTTGAATGAAGAATCCGATTCTTTCATCTCTTTTCCACGTTGGCTCAGTATTATTTAATTTATATTCCAGCTTTCTATTTGTATACCAGCATCCAAAGTGACTTATAAGAAATGCATAATATAAAACAAAAATAATATTTGAAAGGATTAAAAATGCTACGGGTTGCAGTAGGGGAAAAAAAAGTTTTAAAACGAAAGCTTTACATTAATTAGGAGCATTGTCGCTTTTCTTAAATAGCCCGGTGATTTTTGTTTCTTTAAATGTTCCTTTTATTTTTCTTTAACTTTTTGTTCTCTTCTTTTCCAGGGACAAGAATGGTAAGCCCGGCTTCCCTAAGAAAATTGCTGGAGTCTTGTAAAGAATTGTCCTTACTCGATGTGTCCTTCTGTTCACAAATCGATCACCGAGTTTTCCTAGAACTGAATGCCAGCTTCCCTAATGTGCTCATCAAGAAGAGCTTCACTCAGTGACACAATTCACATGTTGCTACATAGAACCGATCTGATGATTCTGCTTGCTGGGAATTTCTAATGATTTTTTTTTTCAAAGAGAAAATATATATTTTTGTGAAGCATGGGGGGGAAAGGTTGATTCTTAATATGAAGGTAAAATATGGAAGATTTAAATAATGGTCTTAATAATAATAATAATTGTATTCCTCATACAAGACTTGCCAAATGATTCCAGTTGAAAGTATCTTGTAAATGTTAGAAGATATACGCTTAAATGTTTGTAAAGCATTTAATCTTAGTAGGATATTAGTAGTAAAACAATACAGTTGAGAAGTGAAAGATAAAATCATTTTAAGTTTTGACGTTCACTTTTAAGATATAACCATTGGAAGGACTTAGAACCTGAATGTCTCGAAGTATGAAACCTATTTTATTCAAATAGTTTCATCCATCCATTCAGACTGGTATTTTCAAGCGAGAGCCTCGGCGCTTCTAGTAAATGCAATATAATGAGTTGTTTAATCTTAGAATTTATTTACCATTTAATATTTAATTTATATATTTATTTTTTAAGGGACCATTTTGCTAGACTGAAGGAACAGCCCACTGAAATTCCCCGACAGTCTCTGATGGAGCTGAGAATTTCTCCACCAGTTTCATTTGGATAGTTTCTTTTTGTAGCAAGGAAATTCTCAGTTACAGCAACATCTGATCTTTTCTTTTCGGCTATCATATTATCAATCATGAAAAAAGAGAGAGATGAGCATTCCGCCTTTTTTGACTGTTTTCCATTGGCCTCTCTTTGTTCACTATTTGAATTCCAATACAAGATGTAAAATTAAGGGATCTCATTATTTTGGAACATTAGCAAATATGTTTAGAATTGAGAATTTAGAACTGCATCGATGTGATAAGAATTACCAACTTTAATCAAGCAAATCATTTTTTGGGGGAAAAAAATGATTACCCAGCTGATTAGGGGTCTGAAAACAAATTTAAAATATTATCTTTACTAATACAGCAATTTGGTTAGAGCTATTTTCTACACATACAGTGAAGTATCCAAATTATAAAAGACTTTACATCTTTTTTTAAATCTGTCTGGCACTCAAATGCTAATAATATTCATATAAAGATAATTATTTGAGCTTTGTCTAAAATAACTCATATATTTGAGTTGTATGTAATTGTGTCCATTTTATGAACAAGTTACATTTCTAGCAGGATGGGCTTCTCTTTCCTTGCTCTCCAAATTTCTCCAGATGTTTGGGAGATTCACATGGACTGTTCGTAGGTTTAAGGAAAAAAGAAGGGAAGCCAACTTGAACAACGATGTGCATTTGTGTATAACACTGGATGTTGTGTTTTAACTTTTTATCAGTAGTGCCAATACTGAATCTTATACTTCACTATTGAACAGTCCACCAAAACTAGGAGGGCATAAGAGAGCCCTCTTATAATGCATACAGTATTTTTATTTTAAAGCATGCTGGAAACTATAATTTCTCTTCGTTGCAATACAGATTATTAAGTCAGCTTTTGTAGAAACAAACATTTCAGTCATCTTTGGGAATTCCACCACAGTTCAAAAACATTACTCTTGTAGTTTTCATTTTCCCCAGTTCAATGAGGTTAGCCAGAAACATCTGAAAATCTGGCTTTTGGGCAGCAGTGGTTGTTTCTGATCAAACCTAGCAAATTAAGCATTTGTTAGGTATTGCTGACCTTCCTCACTGCTCTCACCTCTTTCTCTCCTATCTCAAGTTACGTTTTGGCCAGTGATGAGAGAAGAACTTTACTGAGAAAGCTGCTTTTTTCCTAACTAATCATGAAACAAGCCAAAATCATTATTACATTGTCAATCTTATTTTTGAAATATTTGTTTTCATACGAGCTATCATGATACCATTGATTTAAATTCTGTGTCAGAATTTCTAGGTAATTGTACCCCTTTCATTTTTCTGGGACTTAAAACAAGTATGCCTATTTTTTTTGTATCGTATCGGGTGTCTATTGATGCTGTTTCATAGCCAATAGTACAGAAGGCAATAAAGGTTTCTCTACTGAATGTAGTTTTATTCTTAAGAAAGATGCTTCTGTGCTGAATATAGTATTCTAGAAATATATTAAATTATAAATTGGATAAGGAGGATTCCAAAGTTTTAATGGACTTGCCCCCTTTCAAGTTGTATGAATTTTTACATATCTTTGAAATGAATTTCGCCAAAGCTTCGGGTGGAGTCTGCTAACAGAAAAGAATTTTGAGTGAATAAATAGCAGTAAGGCTTATTGCTTGTTTCAATTATGAATTAAACGAAGTGATCCAGTCTTTGCCACTTTAGATTGAATAACTACATGTGCGATCTTTAGGTGCAAGGAATTAAACTCTTGTTGTAATTGCCATGTTACACTTGTATTTTGTTTATTTTGTTTATTGAATTTATATGCCACCCATTTCGTTCTCAAGTGACTCTTTGTAAGCAAGATATCTAGGTTCCCAACCATGACATTTTAAATTAGCATTTCCTTGGAACATTCTTCTAGAAGTCTGGAGATTTATTTAGGTGCTTTTTAGCAAATTTGAAAGTATCTGTTTAATAAATTTGAGAGTATGTCCTTATTAGTTAGCCATGGCTCCTTTCCTGCTATTCTCATTTGAATCTCATTTTTACCCAGTATTTTTCTGATGCTGAATAATGAACACTAACTTTGGTCAAAGTGATAGAGACTGCATATCCTTGAATATTTTTCTGTGGTTCTTTGTAACATTTTTGCATTGTTTTACTCTATGCTATTGGAATGCTTTTGACAGGATGGTTATTCTTGAGAAAATGTTAATACTTCATCCCTATTTCTAACTAGGTCTGGATTGGTGTAGCCTGAGAAATTTAGGAATAGTTTTATAGCCTTTTATAGGCTGATAGAAATCAATAATTTTTTTACAGTGGTCTTCAAAAAAATGTTTTAGTGTGGCATAATGTGCATTCAGGATCTTTGTAGTAAAAACTTCACTGTAAAGAGGGTAGCCAGGGTTCATTGCAAACTGATTATTTAAAATATTTTCAACTTAGTTATCCCTTGAGTTAAATCAAGTGAAGCAATTCAGTCAGTGGCTTTCTTTCCACTATTGCTTTTTCCATCCTAAGTTGGATGCTTTGTTTTAATCAAATAAAGAAGTGTCTAACTTTCCTAATTTTTATTTCCTTAGCTCCCTTACTGTATCAGAAGAACACAAGTGAAACTCTGAAAGCATTTAGGGATAAAGATTCAAAAACTCCAAAAAGGGACAAATATTTTATATAGAACTGTAAGTTATCAGTTGATCCTGGGGTTGTTGTTTTTTTAAAAAAAAAAAACCTCAGAAAACAGAACATCTGTTTTACTTGAATGTACATTTTCAGATTTTTTTTTTCTCATTCTGCAAAAGATTCAAGATCTGAAAAGATGTGTTGATCTGTATTCTACTTTGACAGAGATGCTGCCATATAGCATCAGTCCAGTTTCATTTAGTTATTTGTTCTGTGAATTAAAGACAGCATAGAGAGGTTAGTGAAAAGATTTTTTTCTCCCCTGGAGGTTAGGTATAAAGGTACATTACTGCATTTATTTGATTTTAGACAACTATTACTGACCACTAAAACATATAAAGAGATTGCTGGAACATTTTCTCCATTATGGCAATGATGATTAGCAATATTCTCACACAATCTTAAAATTCAATTTAAGATTCTTCCATATGTCTGCTTATTAGCCTATGTGTTCCCATAGGTAAAATTAAGTATGCTTATGTCAATCTGTTGTTAAAAGGTTTAAATCTTTTTATCTTGCTGACAAACACTAAATGTGCTATTTTTGTTTTGCCTTTTAAAATGTATTTTTAAATATGAATTCAGGACAAGTACATATTATATTTATACATATCTATAACAAGAAGACAGCTTATTTGGGTTATGCTTATTTACAAATATTAATATTTTAAAATGAACTATTCTATGTAGCTCATGGTGAGCATGTTTTATTTTTAAACACATGGATATATATATAACTGTAAAATAATATTAAGACTATACTGATTAAAAGTTGTGCCTTCCATTTTTATAACCAACAGAACATAGGGTTCTTAAGGACAGAGCAAATGTCACTGAAATCAGTTTAAAAAAATGTTTTTTTTAGGATACAACAAAACCTTTGTTTACCTCCCAGACTAACTGTGCTTCACAAAAACTAGACTAGATCTATAATGTTTGTCCAGAAATAAATTAAACTCTGTTGAGATTGTATATTTACTGTTCATTATCCTAATATACTCTGCACTGATATCACTCAAAGCTCTTTGAAAGAAACGTGAAGACACGGAGGTGGGAATGTGATTGGATTTTGAAGCAACTGGACCTGATCTTTGAAGCAAGGCCTTGGGAGTGGAAAGTAGCCTTTCAAATATCCTGTAGACATGGTGCTCACTGATTCTGGGTTGCAGTAAGGAAATCTGCAAATTTCTAAAGAGTTTTACCACACGTAACCAGAATAACCAAATGTTGCACAAATTAGTGCTTTCAAGATAACATTGGTTTCCACCACCTTCTCACCCAGACTTAGAAGAGCAAGGCTAATGATATCCAAAATGACCAACGTTGGCTGCAAAGTGGCAGGCACAAGCAGGTAAGCAAAACTCAGCCCATTTTTATGTCCAGGCAATGCAGGTTAAAAAAGAGACACACCTGATAAGGTCAAAATAAAAAAAAAACTATCCCTTTTTACTAATATTGAAACCTTAAGATTAGTGTCTAGTAATCTGGAGAGACCAAGGTCTTCTGAGAGATATTCCCCAATACACAAATTGACACCAAAACAATCTGTTTATAATAATATTTGGAGGCTATTAAGAACACCGAACAACAAGAAAAATATGTACAGATGTTATACTGAAAGATTAGGCTTCAAAAGAGAGAGTAGAAATCAAGGAAGCATGAATAGGCCTAGCTATGAAAGTTAACATGAAGGAAACATGATGTTTGAGCACTTATTGCATACACTCTTAACAGCCCTCTATAGATACTGCCACCAGAAGTATGGAGGGGTTAGATTTTCTCTGCATTCTGTAAATTTTGCCTTATAGTTTATTTTTTAATTTATATTTATTTTTTTCCCATGGAATAAAAGAAAAAAAGTAAAGTGCAAGAAAAGAAAAAAAAGTAAAGAAATATATGTATCTTACAAATTGATTGCGCTATACCTCCCTCCCCATCTTATTTTGTAGTGCGTTACGGAGATGAATGTCTGAGTTTCTTCTGAGTATTATCACCTGAAGCACCTGAAACATGCTTTATTCATTGTCCCGTGGCAATGGGTCTTGCCTATATCCATCAAGTTCATATTTCTTACTTTCTAAAGATTTGATTATTTTCTTTCCCTAGAAAAAGCTGCTGATTCTAAACAATAGCAGTAGCACTTATATACTGCTTCACAGAGCTATGTAGCCCTCTCTAAGCAGTTTTTAGAGTTAGCATATTGTCACCAACAATCTGGGTCCTCATTTTACCGACCTCAGAAGGATGGAAGGCTGAGTCAACCTTGAGCCGGGTGAGAATTGAATTGCCGAACTGCTGGCAGTCGGCAATCGGCAGAATTAGCTTGCAGTACTGCATTCTAACCACTGCACCACCACAGCTCTCAAAAAGGCTTTCATAAGAAGCAAGAGGAGTTATTCTGATTCAGGGATTTAGGTTTTAGACCAGGCACAAGGTGGTGGGGGTGGGGGTATGTGTCAAAAAAAGAAAGTCATGTGATCTAACCATGTGTTTTTACATGCACTAATTGTGATTGGGTTGAGGTGGATTCCCAGTAGGGCAGGGGTGCATTCTAGAGGGCTAAGTGGAAGCTCAGATACTATGTATGAGAGAAAAAGGGTGAAAACACCCTCTGCCTAATAGTTCACAGAATATATTGTGATTGCACATGGTAGAGTCTTCAGTCTGGCAAGATATTATCTATAGGTGTGAAAGAATAAAGAACCCAGTTTGGAAGAATTGCCATGTGTTATTCTTGGTTTGGGGCCTGACATTAATGCAGTCATGGTCACCACTACTGTCTCTTGGCATCACTCCACTGTGGACACCACACCATTGCCTTAGGCTTTTCATACTATAAATAAAAAAGGATTGATCTAAAACTAAGTTGCTTGTAGAGGCTTTGTTACAAAGTTCAAATGATTTGTTGCCACATTCATTTCTTCTTCAAAGTCCAGAAAGCATTACTTCGTGAGAGGAAGTGTTTTGATGAAGGGCTAAAAGGAAGGGAACTTCTCAAAAAGCCCTGAAGAATAAGTTCTGCACATAATTTTCTCTGTATTCTGTAATAGAAAAACTGTATAATAATTGCTGCTTCGTCAAAATTGCATTTTTTGGGGTTATTTTATATTTCTTCACAATGAAAACCTCTACAAACACTTCATATGAAAGAACATAATTTAAACGATCAATGTTGCTTTCCTCAAATCAATTGGAAAAATGAACTTGAATTTTAAGTATTCAGCATTTATGTTGTTTGTGAATATTTTCCTTTGGAGGAGGGGGAAATTTGCTATATTCATGAAAAGATGTTTAGAGTCCTCTCCCTTTCCTTTCCCTACCATTGAATTGCACTTAACAGCTGATTAATTTTTTTTGGCTGCTAGTGATGGAATAATACTTGAAATAATGTCAAACGAGGAAGAGAATGTACAAGAAAAATATATGGGTAATTTTTCTCACTATATTGCAAGGGAGAGAAAGGTTAGAGTCTCTGATATTTCACTTTTAAAAGAGATTTTATTAGTTTCAGTATGTAGGGAAGCCAATGTTAAGTCCATTTTTGCTCCCCTCAAATAATTTTAAAACCTTACTGGTATTGTGAAAATCAGATTTAGAACTGAAAGTTTCTAACTCTTAAGATATGTGATCCTTGTCATACTCATGCCTGAAAATAATAGGGAGGAGATGTGGAAAAAGAAAAGGATAATAATTTCAAGGTGAAAAGAACATTGATGGAATCTAGAAAGGTTTTTTGCTGTTTCCTAGTCATCTCTTAGATAAGAGAAGACCAGACCACAGATAACATAAGTTGTACTATAATTAAATAACCCCAGATGGACCCCATTTTTATCTCTTATTGTTCGTTTCTTCTATAATTTTGAGCCATTTCGCTTATCAGCTCAATCATGATTTAAGTTCTTTTCTCACCTATACTATAAATGTAGCCATCTTGTAAGATAGCTTCCATAGGAACTATCTTGAGGAAATGTTAAACAAGCATAACAGGTGTTTACTTTTTTTTTGTTTGCTTTGGCAGCAGTACCACTATTAAAGTCATTAAAAGGCTGCATTGTTAGTATTTGGTGTATCTTAAGGATAATGCTTCAGAATATTGAAAGCAGGATGCTTGGCAAAGATATTTTAAATGTAAATGTATCTGACAGAAGACTTGTAGATAGCTTGGAAGACAATGAAAAACAAAATATGCAGGATACTAAAGTAACCTATTGCTACTTAATGTTTGAAAACATTTTCTTAAATTTCAACACTAATTCTTACTGAATTACAAGAGCTTCCTTCTATCAAAAACCATAAGGTGAAGTTTTTTAAAACAGGCATTTTAACGAAAACATCAGGGGAGCTTTCCCATAAAGAGGAAATTACATGCGACCTTCACACACACACAAAAAAAAGAAAAGAAAAGAAAAAGAAACGTTTCCTGGAAAGTTTCACACACAGAGTTTTGCTACCATTTTCTTTCATTCCAAAGGAACTTAACATCAGTGTCCTTTATTAGTCCCTTTATCAAATAGCAAAACTTTAGAATACACACAAACATATTCAGGCATTGTAGAGAGTAGTTGACAGCTCAATACCCTATATAATCCAATGGTTCAAAGAAAGTGCTATTTAGAATGGGAGAGTGGATTTTCCCAGTGACAAAAGCATTTTATTTCCCTCACAAAAGTCCTTCCCTTTAAACTCTTTAGAACTTCCTCAGTTCTTCAGACCAATTGCTCAGGCTGGATGTTCTCAGATGGAGGGCTTCTGGAGTTCCTGTTTTTCCCCTTAATGGATTTCTTCTGGAATGAAAAATGATAGAAGGAAGTGAAGGGAGAAGACAATTGGGTTACAAGAGGAAAATATCAAAATATTTTCAACTATATTTCAGGAAAGCACATAAGAAAGAAAAAAGAACTTTGCATCAGCAGTTACAATGAATGAACACTTACATAATACACTTGATAGTCCTATATAAATAATAAAGCAAAAATCAAGTTAACCAAGGAGCATCTAAAAGATGGTTAGAAGCTTCTTGGGTAATCTTGCTGCCATGTTTCAAGATTGCTTTGATTAAAAGACAATGAACATTTTACTTTTAGCAAAAGAAAAAGAGAATGAACTACAGATCTAATTCTTCCATTTTTTAACTTCTTTAAATACAAAGAGTTTAGATTAGATGAACTGTTCACAAGCACCTACAGCATAATGAAACCATTGTTCCATAATCATTGTTAGTTTGATTTAGTATTTTGATTATGCTACGCTAATGTAATTAACTTAATTGAGAAACTCAGTTGACCAAGAACTCAGTGTCCCAAATGTTTTGATTATTGAGATCAGAATTACAGCCATGTTAAAAAATTAAATTAATTAGTTGAATCATTAAACTTGTAAAAATGTCAATAATGGAGTCAAGATAAGATTCCCA
This sequence comes from Protobothrops mucrosquamatus, assembly GCF_001527695.2. NCBI lineage: Eukaryota > Metazoa > Chordata > Lepidosauria > Squamata > Viperidae > Protobothrops > Protobothrops mucrosquamatus. The sequence continues at coordinate 149,024 of NW_015386304.1, forward strand.
AGAAGAATCCATAAATATTTTTATAGATTAAAGTATTCTCTATTGCTACATCTTAATTAAAAACTTGGATAAAGAAGTGAGTGATGCTCTTACAAAATTTACATTATTTACATTAACAACAAGAAAAATCAATAAGGCAGGTTAAGCAGCAGTGCTTTCTCAACTGCTAGGTTATATTTTATCATTTATCTTGAACTGATTAAATAAAAGGATTAAATTGAGAAGTTGACTTACTCTTCACTGACAAAGAGAGCAAAGATTGACCAGGCTTAGTTTATGTTATCAGTACTAAAATATAAACTGTTTTCTGATATTAATAATAAAGGTGAACAATTTTCATTTAAATCATATGTGTTTAGAGTTTATGCTATTTGAGACTATTTGAATAAGAAGTCAGTCATATGAAATTGAAGTAACAGAAATAGTTTTTCTAATAACAGAATATTGAAGTACTAGATTCAGTTTTTGAACCACTATTCTAGAAGGGTGTGAACATATTTCAAGAAATCAGTGCAAAATTAGAAGAATTAAAGTTACTTAAAAAGTGAATCATGATGTCAAAATTAGAAATACTCATCCTATTATCCACTCCTTAGCAAATCAAATATGATTTGCTTTTGCATTTTAAAAGATGTATAATTTAGGCCCCTTCCCTTGCTACCACTAGCCTCAGTTCAAATTTTTAATAAATTCAATTAAAAATAATAGGAAGCTTGCATATTACAAAGCCAAATGATACCCTGAAGATCAATCTGAGTTCCAAAAATGCCTCTATGGTGAATGCTTAGTTGGAAAGTATCATCTCAGAAAAAGAACACAGTAAAGCAGAAGTAGGAGGGAACATACTATAAAAGAACGACTGGAGATATAGCTATTAACTGTGGTATAAATTGGTGCTGTGTTGGAATCAATGAGTGAATGGGTATTGCCAGCAATTATTGTGTAGATGCTCTCACAATTAGCCATATTACAAATTCAAAAATCTTGGGATCCTCTGTTATAGAGAATGACTAAAAACCCTTCAGTTTAAAAACCTGTTAATAGAAGCCCACACAGATTGTGGATAAATGTTGACCTCTCACCTCTCCTTCCAAGTTTTAAACTTAAGAAGGTCTGTAAGAGAATGCTGTCTTGAATGAATGAACGGATAAGTGAATGAATGCTCAGCTACCTATCTTATGGCATTAGTTTTACATTTTAACATTTTTTCAACAAAAATGCCACAAGCGAGCTTAACAATGATTTACCAAAATGATCCGATGTGTTACAGTGGTATTCCCATAATTTATTATTAGTCTAGTAATTACACAGGTGTATGTGCACGTGCATTTTAAAATAATATAAGATCTGGCATTTACAAATACATGTTGGTTGTATTGTAATGCATTATTTTCTAGATATTCTTATAGTTTATTTATTTATTAATACTACAAGGTACAAAATTACAAAAGAAAATAGTAGGAAAGATAGGAGAGAGAAAGGGGAAGGGAAAAATGTACGAAAAAGGGGGAAAAGAAAGAAAAGGCATTGATTTCTGACTCCCTTTGGTGCAGTAAAATAAGATAACAACATCAAACCTCAATGTTTTATGTTTTACATAATAGTATAAACTAGCCATTTCTATAACAACAAACCTAACCGGTAAAACCTGAAATCAAAGTTTCATTTTTTTTTCTCACCTCGAGCACAAAGTTCAGAAGCGGCTTCCAAGTAGAAGCAAAAGTAATTGTGTTTTTGTCTTTAATCAAAGCAGTCAGTTTGGGCATCTCTGCTAACTCCATCATCTTCTGCAGCCATCCATTCCTTGTGGGAATCAAAGTGTCCTTCCATTTTTGTGCATAAAGTAATCTTGTTGCATCTAGAGCATTTTCTACAGTAGATATTCTTAGAATATTTTTAGTAACCTAGAACAGGGCTTTTCAACCTTTTCACCCATTGTACCACTTTTAGGATATGGCAACATTCGAGTACCACCAGTCGCCTAGCAAGGTGTCAAAAACTTGATGACCAAAAGAAAAAAAAGAAAAAAGTGATAAAGTGCAGGTAGTCCTCGACTTACAAAAGTTCGCTTAGTGATTATTCGAAGTTACAACAGCACTGAAAAAAGTGCCCTCCAAGCCACAGCCAAGCAAGACACCTGCCTGCCCGCCCGGCGGTGCTCTTCCCCCTGTCCAAGGTTTTCATTGTGAGCATTTCTGTTGAGAATTGGCAGTGGGGGTGGGGTGGGGGGTGTTTGGTTTTTATTCCCCCCGTCTGATGGGTGGTTGCAGCAGGTTTTGGTCACTTCACATGACCCTGGGACACTGTGACCGTCATAAATATGAATCAGTTGCCAAGCATCTGAATGTAAATCACAAGACCCTGGAGATGCTGCAACATTCCAGCTGATCAGCGCGTCTTCTGGCTCAGCAGAAGCCCCAGGATCAGCGCCGAGCTCCAGCTGGAGCCTGGCGCTGATCTTGGTGCTTCCACTGAGGTCTGACAGTCTTGAAGAAGCGCTGATCCTGGTGCTTCCACGCCAGCCATCTCTTGCTCAGGCTTGTGCGGTGCTGCCACCAGTTCAGCTCATTCCCCTCCCCTGCTACCACTTTTCTAGGATGGTCGCGTACCACCTGTCAGGTGCCAATGTACCACAGGTGGTACCCATACCACTGGTTGAAAAGCCCTGACCTAGAACTTGCCCACTATTAAAACATTTACTGGTTACTAGACTTGATGAACTGTGACTTCCAAATATTAGGCTGCAGCTCTCATTATCCTCAGTCTTTAACGCAAAATTACAAATGTGCTACATTTATTCATTTTATATATACAGTGAAAAGACAGTGAACAAATAAAAAATATATATTTGAAAGCTTACTGAGGAGTTTATATTTAAAATAACAAGCATCTGTTTAAATAATAATTTTTATCTGGACACATTCATATCTGTGTGCAGTGATGGAAGCTGTCAAAAGTTTGGTTTGCCAATATTTTTTTTTAAATGTAATGATTTCAACATTTTTCTCACCAATGAATACGATTATTTCCTACTTAGTACTTCTGGAAAAAAATTCTCTTCCCAAAAATTTATCTTTCTGTGTTACTCTCAACTTCACTCATGATTATTTTGTAGCCAAAGTGCAATGCGTTCATATTTTATTGTGTAAAATATGAAATAGGAAAATGATCCCACTGACTACAAATCTTTTGTCATCGTAGAATAGACTGAAGGGCAAATTATGAGGCTGTACTGATATGCAGTTAGTGCTGATATGCTTGGCATCATGTAGTTGATGCTTTTGTTATGCTCAAACATAAAATATATTAATCTGGCTTTATTAAGATTAATTTATTTTAGAAGCAAATGTTGGAAATACAGTTCCAGAAGCATTGATTCACCATTATCTTAATGGCCACAAAGAACATTAGGAGAAGGGATAACAGGCAAGAGACTTTTTAAAAAATCATCTTTGTCTTTGCTCTGCTTTCTCCAAAGGCAAATTTTAGACTCTCCTCTTCAGACTGTTTCCTGGGAAATCTACTTCTTCTTTCTCCTTTTCCCCAATTTCGAGAAATGGAAGGTCACCATGCAAAGTTTCCAGTCATAATATGTAGCTTATACAATACACTCTGCTGTCCTTTAGCTGTTCTTGATGGATATGGTTTTTTTTATTGTTCTTGTGGTTCTACCTCTTTATGATTCATTTAATCAGAACTGTCACTCAGTAAGTGCCTCCTTGATTTCCTAAAAGCTCACTTTTTCTTCTACTCCATCATTTCTCATGCTATATACTGCACATAAATAAATAAAGCCACAATATACACGCTTGGCCCATTCCTTTTCAGTTTTGATCCACTTGGTTGCTGCATATTCCATTCTAACTGTTCCTTTCTGATAATCACACACATCCTTCAATATAGAGATGAGATGACCCAGTACACTCACGTTTTAGGGGCTATCCACAATTTGTCAACAAGCCTATTAAACAATCTATGGCCATGAAATCTGTAGGAGAGAGGCCGAATTCTGCTTCCATCCTACAGACTTTGTGGCATAGATTCTTTAATAGGAAGAACACAATTGCCTATTGAGAGTGATCCAAATAATTTGTGATTAGCAGATGTATAAATTTTCTCCTGCAATGGTGATAGATAAGCCATTTCAAAAGTGCACGCCTGAGTATCCCGAGCATTGTGGATAGGGGACATTATTGAATTTCCTAGTCAGTATTACTTAAGGCAAAGGGTCTAAACGTGCCAATGCCTATGGGAAGGTGCAAATGTATGCTAGAAATGTTTGGGGATAGTGAAAGATGGATATATGGGCAGAGGTGTAAATGTTAAACCTATTTTGTACATCAAGATTAAAAATTCTCACTACAGGCTTTTTTTTAAAGCTCAGCACAGGTAGGTACTGGGAACAAAACCCACAGTGATCCAGATCAGATGTTATTTGTTTCTTCCATAGGAAATTCTATCACTAGTACTTTCTCAAATTCTATTTATACATGCTTCGCAGTGGTAGGGGGTGAGGTGTGTTCCTGGGAGGCTGAGCAAAGAATTCTAGGAGTTTATGCCAAAGGTATATATTCCAGAGCATTAAGGCTATCCAAGCTGCTCAGCTAAAGCAAGTAGATACCCATATCAGTCAACAGATACACAGGAAGGTATCGGAGGAAGATTGTCACTTTAGTGACAATGGCAAAAAACATAATTTTATACTGCATGAGAAAAAGCAATGGTAAAACACTCTTTTTGTTTTAACCCTGAAAGCTGCTTGAGAGGGACCTCGGAGTCCTAGTGGACAATCACTTAAATATGAGCCAGCAGTGTGCTGCAGCTGCCAAAAAGGCCAACACAGTGCTAGGCTGCATTAACAGAGGGATAGAATCAAGATCACGTGAAGTATTAATACCGCTTTACAATGCCTTGGTAAGGCCACACTTGGAATACTGCATCCAGTTTTGGTCACCGCGATGTAAAAAAGATGCTGAGACTCTAGAAAGAGTACAGAGAAGAGCAACAAAGATGATTAGGGGACTGGAGGCTAAAACATATAAGGAACGGCTGCTGGAATTGGGTATGTCTAGTTTAATGAAGAGAAGGATGAGGGGGGACATGATAGCAGTGTTCCAATATCTTAGGGGTTGCCATAAAGAAGAGGGAGTCAAGCTATTTTCCAAAATGCCTGGAGGCAGGACAAGAAAGCAATGGGTGGAAACTAATCAAGGAGAGAAGCAACCTAGAACTAAGGAGAAACTTCCTGACAGTGAGAACAATTAACCAGTGGAACAACCTGCCTCCAGAAGCGGTGAATGCTCCAACACTGGAAGTTTTAAAGAAGAGACTGGACAGCCATTTGTCAGAAATGGTATAGGGTTTCCTGCCTGAGCAGGGGGTTGGACTAGATGACCTTCAAGGTCCCTTCCAACTTTACTATTATTATTATTATTATTAAAGTAACTGGTGATGTGCCTTCTCTGTTGCAGTGCCTGCTCTCTGGAATAGCTTTCCTCCAGAGATTCCAGCCTCATAGTGTTCCAAAATCATTTCTGGCTTTACTTCCAGGCCTGGAGGTAGGGCAGCTGTTGAGCCACTATAGAGAGTCATGAGTTGATCTTGGAGAAGCTAAGCAGAGGTAGCAATGATTACACAAACAAAAGCATAATTTAAATCTGGGTAACAGTGAATGTGAAAGAAACTCAAATTGACTCTTCCCTAATTCACTACAGTACAGTGAATCAAACTAACTAGAACAGGGGTAGGCAACCTTGGCTCTTTTATGACTCGTGGACTTCAACTCCCAGAATTCCTGAGCCAGCCATGCCATGCCTACCGCTGAACTAGAAGGAAATGGAAGAGCTGTTATAACAGTAAAGATGGCGACGAGCTGACTGTGGAAGAGATCATGAACTGTTCATGTGGAAGTTTCAAATTCAATTTTCAAAGAGGAAAAGCAAGTCTAACTGGTTTTCATGATACAATCCTGAACACGAAGTCACCATTTTCAAGAACATTAGGAATTACTCTTAGGTCCTAGAATCTTATTAAAAGGGAACCAGAGGAACTATGGAATAAAATCAAAGAAATTATTATGGATAAATATGAAAAGAGACTGCCAAAGAACAAGAAAGAGAAGAAAGCACTGGATGTTGTAACAGACGGTAGAAACAGCACCAAACTGAAAGAAGAGAGGCCAAAGCCAAGAAAGATAAAAAATTTTGGAAAGAAGGAAGTTAACAAAGAATTTCAAAGATCTATTAGAAAGAACAAGAAGATATTGGAGGTGGAAATAAACATGGAAAAACAAGGAAAACCTTCCATGTGATTAGTTCACTCAAAAGGCGGTTCCAATTTTGAGTTGGTAGGCTAAAAGATGCCAATGGAGAAATATTAACTGATTCACAGATATTAAACAAAGGTGGACAGAGTATACTGAGATTCTATATAAAGAAATGTCACATCCAAGATAGCTTAGAAGATATTCCCTATTTCCAAGAATTTTTAGTATTAGACAATGAAGTGAGATCAGCACTTTGATCATTACCAAATAAAAAGGCTACAGGAAATGATTAATTACACTTAGACACCACTCAACTCCAACTGACTCTGAGAAATTCACAAATAGAGATCCAGTTTGGTCTAGTAGTTAAGGCACCAGATTAGAAATCAGGAGACTGTGAGTTCTAGTCCTACCTTAGGCATGAAAGTCAGCTGGGTGACCTTTGGCCAGTTACTGCCTCTCAGCTCAACTCACCTCATAGGGCTTTTGTTGTGGGAAAAATGGGAGGAGGAAGGTGTGATGGATATGTTTGCTGCCTTGAGTCTTTTAATAAAAATAATAAAGGAGGGATATAAATAAATAAATAAAAACATAATGCAACATAGCATAGCATAGCATAGCATAGCATAGCATAGCATAGCATAGCATAGCATAGCATAGCATAACACAATCAGCACATAGGTTGTATACTCTTTTCTTATTTATTCAGCCTGTATTCTAAATATATATATATTGAGGCTAGAATGATAGGAAGAAATGAGTTACGGTTTGATTTTCTGGATTTTTTTTTCTTGTAACTGTTTGGCCAGATAAGATTTATTTTTCTGTTGCTGGCTTCTTCTCCCACATCAAATTTGAATTTGTTCTGCCATGTTTTCAGAGAGTTGCCTTTTTAACAGAGTCCCAATCACTTTTATATAATTTATTTCCAGTATTACATATTTCATTGATTGGAAAGAGTCTGTCCATCCGTCCGTCCATCCATCCATCCATCCATCCCAGTCTTACATAGTCTTACATGAGATAAACAATGCAAGAGAGGCAGGATGATAGAAAAAGTAAAAGGTAAAGGAGTCCCTGCAGATTTTACTCTGCTAAGTCATTACCAACTATAAAGGGGGCGGTGCTCATCTCCATTTTAAGGCCATTGAGCCAGCGTTGTCCAAGGACATTTCTGCAGTCATGTGACGTAGCGCTGTTACCTTTCCACAGAAGTGGTACCTATTTATTTACTCGCATTTGCATGCTTTAGAACTGCTGGGTTGGCAGAAGCTGGGGCACGGATGGGAGCTCACCCCATCGTGTAGCACATGGGCTGTTGAACCTGGGCTGCTGGCTTTCCAGTCAGCAAGCCCAGCATTTTAACTGCTGAGCCAGTGCATCACCCAGGTGATAGAAAAATACCAAATATCCACATTAGATCTTGAAACCTGATTTTTTTTTTCTGAACATCAATGTTTCTCCAGTTCTTGAACAAATCTGAGAGTCTCGGAAAATAAGGCAATGGGAGTGATACTTAGAATTATAATTCAGCAACCTTTAAACAATACCTGTCTAATCGTGGTGCATGGATTGGGGAACCAAAGTTACTTGAATGTATAAATGTGTGATTCTCATTTTATTTTTACTAGAATGAAAATAAAGGATGAAATAATAATTTATTTCTAATTTGTTAATGACACCTTTCTGTAGGTTCTTCAGATAGAGTCCCATATGCATACACTGTGCTAGCCAAATTACAGTAAATTGCTAGATGTATCCAGCTAATCCACCCTATTAAGGAGTTGATGCTGTTATTGATTATTTGTAGCACTATTGGTTACAGTAGTAGTTATTAAATTACTTTCCTATAATAAATAATCAGATGAACAAACTGAAACAATCAAGGCACTGATGAGCTAAGGAGTTTGGGAACCCTGCTCTATGGGATCATCAGCACTATGATGCTGTGACCCATGTTAAACGCTGTCATTTTCCAAAAGTATCAATAGTTCTTGATAGCCACAACTCCTACTAGATAGTTTAAAAAATAATTTCTAATGTCTCTAATGTCACAGAAATATCTGGAAAAATACGGCTTGAAGCTTAACACCTCAAAAACCAAGATCATGGTCGTCAGCAAACAACCTGTTAATTTACCACCAATAAATTCAGAAGGAATACCACTAGAAAAAGTTGAAAGGATCACGCACCTTGGTTCTAATTTACATGAAAGCTGGGACATGACTGTTGAAGTAAGGACAAGGATAGAAAAAGCCCAAACAGCATTCTTCAAAATGAAAAAGGTCTTCTGCAGTCACAACATAAGCCTAAGATTGAAAATCAGGCTTGTCAGATGCTGTATTTTTTCTATCCTGCTCTATGGAGTAGAGAGTTGGTCTCTGACAGAAGGCCACCTGAAGAGACTAGAAGTGTTTGAAATGTGGATTTACAGGCAGCTGTTACGTATAAGCTGGGTTGACAAGATCAGAAATGAGGAGGTGATAAGCCGCCTGGGAAAGCCAAGGGAAATCATCAAAACAATTAAAAAACGAAAATTAGAATATTTTGGACATGTGATGCGACACCCAGAAAAATATGGCATACTTCATTTAATCCTCCAAAGAAAGATTGAAGGCAAACGAGGTCCAGGCAGAAGAAGAACATCATGGCTTCAAAATCTAAGGAATTGGTTTGGACAAAACTCAGCAGCACTTTTTTGTGCGGCTGCTGATAAAAACAGATCGCCAACATGATCGCCAATGTCCGATAACGGATATGGCACAAGAAGAAGAAGAAGAAGAATGTCTCCTCCCAGGTTCTCATGTTATGTAGTGTATTAAGGAAATCCAATATGATTTACAATTCTCTAATAGGATCTAAACTACTGTATCACTTCTTTTAATTATTCCTTTAATTATTCAAATATTTGCACTGTTTTCTTGGGTTTCAAAGGAAAGATTTTTAAATGTGATTTTAAAAGTTAACATGCTGCAATCGTATTGAGATAGTTTATATATGTGGGGGTTTTTTTCTCTCGTAAGCTGTTCTCAGTCTAATATTTTCCCAATGATCATCTACAACTTCTCTGGATGTACTGCCAACAAAGAAATGCATAAGTATTGATGACAGTAAACTGTTATTGTTTGGAAGCTAGACTGTAACGTTTTTATCTTATCAGGGTGATATAGCAATAGCAATAGCACTTAGACTTATATACTGCTTCACAGTGCTTTGCAGCCCTCTTAAGTAGTTTACAGAGTCAGCATATTGCTCCCAACAATCTGGGTCCTCATTTTACTGACCTCAGAAAGATGGAAGGCTGCGTCAACCTTGAGCTGGTGAGAATCGAACTACTGAACTACTGGCAGCCAGCAGTCAGAAAAAGTAGCCTGCAATACTGCATTCTAACCACTGTGCCACCACAGCTCTTAAGATAGGAATGTTATTTTTTTTTCAAGCAATGCATCTTCACACACATATGCACATGTACACCATTTCTGCTAAAATATACATGCATCCAAAATCTACTTCCTTACGTTGTATAAGTTTTTAGAATCTTGGAAATATATTTATTGGAAAGGTAAATTATACCTTAGTTATATTTACCTGTTTATGGAAAAAAAGGGAATCTACATGTATGATCTGTTTTTGTCAAAGGTGTTGCCAAAAGTTGCTGATTCCCACAGAACTCAGAAGAATCATCTAAAACTTTTCAATCTGTTTTTTGAAACACTTAATGGGTTTAATGCTAATTAATAAAGGTAAAGCTCCTTCACTGATGCAGTTCCATTAATTACACTGGAAAATCCCACAGGGTAAAGGATCCATTGTCTCTGGGCCTCGATACGGAAAGCTAGTCGCAACTGATTTACCTAGATCAGGGATGTCAAACTCAATTTTATTGAGGGCCGCATCAGCATTGCGGTTGCCTTTGGGGGGGCAGATGGGTGTGGCCAGGGTGGGTGTGGCCAGCTCTACATCGTTCGCATCAATGGTGCCTGTGGGGGTCTGGGCAGGGGTGGGACAGATCTGAGGGTCTCTGGCAGAAGGAGGTGGGACCAGGGCAAGTGCCAAGGCATGGTCCACTGGAGGAGCCTCACTGTTCCTCTCAGGCCATGGGGGGAGCTGGATGGTGGTGCGGGCTGTCTGGAACCCTGGGCAGCAGAGGTCAAACACACAGCCTGGCTCTCGAGCACCCGCAGCACCAAGCCCAGCCCCACTTCCCCAAGGGGGCACCCAGCTGCACTTACCTTCTCCACAAGGCTGCTACTGCTGTGCTTGCTCTCCTTAGCCAGGTTGCTCATGATGGGTATGAGGTCAGAGGGAGGCCCATTCCCTCTCCATGGAAGGAGACCCGGCTTTGTATCAAAGCTTCCTTAGCAATAGGATGGGAGACCCCCAGGATAGGCCAGGAGGAGGGGGCAAGGGGATGGTGAAAGGGCAGCAGGGCAGGACTAAGGCAGGACTTCCCTCAGACCCTCCCTCTCCTTTCCTTGTTTCCTTGTTTCCTTCCTTCCTTCCTAAGTACAGAGTGGTGGGAAAATATTTGAGATGAGGGAGGGAGAAAAACAGGCAAGAAACGCAGCTGGGGAGGTGTCACCCTTCGTTAGGAATGAAGAAATGCACCATCGCCTGGAAGTGGCCAGCACATGGCCCTCACCTACTTCACACATCCGGCTTGGTGGGCTCTGGAGGAAGGGATGCCATGAGCAATGTGAGAGTCAACGTTACCTGCGCAATGCCGCCCAGCCCCCAGCCTGCCCGGTTTCGGCAGGCAGCGAGGCGCTCTCCTTGCAGCACCGAGAGGCTGAGCCAGGGGGTGCGAATCTGAAAAGAAATGCGCCGCCGCCCAGCCCCCAGCCTGCCTGGTCTCGGCAGGCAGCAGGGCGCTCTCCTCACAGTGCCGAGAGGTTGAGCCGGGCAGTGCGAAGCTCACCAGCTTTGCAGCTTGCTGCCTGCTGAAACTGGGCAGGCTGGGGGCTAGGCAGCATTGCACGTCTCATCAGATTTGCGCCACGTGGCTCAGCACTGTGAGGAGACCCCCACTGCCTGCTGAAACCCTTCCCCTGGAGCCCATAAAGCCAGATATGTGAAGTAGGCCAGGGCCATTTGCTAGCCACTTCCAGGCGATGGTGCATTTCTTAATTCTTCACAAAGGGTGACACCTCCCCAGCATGCACCCAGGAGGCAGGGCCAACACGGCATGGGCTGGTTCCTCGCTGTTTCCAGATGGCCTTGTGGAGCTAAGACTGAATGCGTTTCAGCATAGATGGCCACCACAAAATTGTACTTTGGCTCCTGGGTGGCCGGGACCAAGGCAGTGGGAGCCGTCCCCTCACTGTTTCCAAGATGGCTTCGCGGGCCACATGAAACCACTTCATGGGCCGCATCCGACCCCAGGGACTTGTGTTTGATATGTCTGACCTAGATGATTCTAGCATCATTTCTATTTGAGAGAAGGGAGAGAGAGCAGAACTCTGTCTAGTTCCTTGAAGGACAAGAAGAATAGAAAGGTGGGTGGCCCCTGCAGCTTGGACTGAAGAACTGACAGTGCAAGAAGAGCTTATTCTTCATAAACCGAAAAATATTTAGAACAGCCACCACCAACACTACGTTCTGTCAACAATTTCTTTGAATGAGTTGTTTTCACTTCCTGAGTTTAGCTTGTATTGACTTTTTTTAAAAGTCTGCTTGCTTGAGTCTGTTGTGCTCCCTGTAATCTTGTCTTTTTAAATTAGGGAGATAAACATGCATGTGTACCAATGGGCAGGCAACAGAATTTTTGAGTGCTACCTTACCTGGGGGGTGGGGGGGAAGCTGTCTTCTTTTTACTAGCTCAAGACCAAAATACTACCTTGGGATGGAACTGAAGGATGAGGGTTTATACATACCATCCTTTCCCTAGCAATCTCTTCCCAGCATTTTAAAGTTAATTATAGGTAGACCTCACTTAACAAGGGCCCTGTTTAGTGGCTGTTTTGAAGTTATGATGCCACTGAAAAAATAATTTACAGCCAGTCCTTGCATTTAAAAACATCACCAGATCCTGCAGTCACGTGATCACCATTTGCATGCTGCACAGCTGGCTTCCACCAAGCAGAGTCAACGGAGAAGCTGCAGTAAAATTGCAAGTCTCGGTCACATGATGTCTAGTTAACAACTGTGTCACTTAGCAATAGAATTGCTGCTCCCAGTTGTAATAATTAGGTGAAGGTTACCTGTACTGCTCCATGGCTTGAGATGAACAAAAGACCTACTTCTTCCACATCTTGCCTAGATACTCGAGAGATTATCAGTGGAGGCCTCATTATAACCAAGCTTGCCAGGTGTCATGCTTACTCTTGCTCAGTGTAAGCGAGTTGAGTAATCCTGTGGGGAGAAGCTTTGACAGGCAGCTGGAAGGAAAGGGAGCTGGGCATTTCCAACGCTGCCCTATATTTCTTCTCTTGCCATACCGTATCCTTCCCACCTTAGAAATGAGACTTCCTGGGTGTCTTGTATACCATGGAAAGGCAGCTTTATAATATCTAAGGGCCTCTTTCTTCTTGTTGTTTTTTATTCTTTTCAGAGTGTTTTGATATCTGTATAAGCCACCTTGAGTCACCATGTGCGAGTAGGCGGCAATATAAATTTTCTAAATAAAAAATAAAATAAAAATATTCCTGCCTACTTTTTGTGTCAAAGGCTATTTTTCTTTTTTTAGGCATTTTTGAGCTTGTTGTTTTTACAGCTAGAAATTGACTGACTGACTGATTGATTGATTAATTGATTTTGAAACCTGGCACATGTTAACATGCTTTATTCGTTGGATTTATATCCTGCCTGTCCATTCTGGAATGTATTCAAGAAGGCAATGATTATTTTTAAAAACTAAGATATAAAGAATTGAAAGCTCGTATTACCACTGGCACTAGAATTGGCATTAATATTAATTAACAATTTAAAATCTGGCAGAAGAGTAGCGTTTTACACATTTTCTAGGAGCCAAGAGAGTAACTGCCATGGAACAAAATTGTGTAAACTGGAGATATTTAACCTGTTTACTATTTCTAAAATAGCGTTTCTCAAATAATGACCATTTTAAGATGTGTGTACTTCAACTCTCAGAATTCGCCAGCCACCACGAATTGAAGCCCTCATATCTTAAACCAGTCAAGTTTGAAAAACACTGTTCTGGGGCTTGAGGGGAGGAGATGTTCTGCTTTATAACTTTTCACATGGTCAGTGGCAATAATAATAGTCTAATTAGCCTAATGAAATGTAATTTGGGCAATTCAATTTCCAGTTGCAGAATTTCAATAGGTATGCTTTAGACAGGCTTAAAGGCAAGATTATTACTTTTGTGTCTCACACGGAGTCAGCCACCTTGGTTAATATTGAAAAAGACCAAGCAGGGTCCATCGTGGCTAGTACTTGGATGAAAAGCTACCAGGAAAACCCAGAGCGGAAAAGTAGTGAGAATGTTTAAAATGTCAACTTAAATACAGCCAAGGGAAACCACGTTGCACTGTAGCCAAGACAAATCATCAGTCATCATTGTGGAGTTCAACCTGGCTGGAGGGAGTCTTACCTTGATCTTTTGAGAATCCATCTTTAACCCGGGACATCCATCTTTAACCCGGGACATCACAGAATAACATAACCAGAAAGGAATATTATCGTCTTTGCATTTTTCCCCCCTTCTCTATCATAATTCATTATGTCTCCATGATTTGAAGGTTTTCTTTTATGGAACTGAGCCTTTTAATGCAGACCCATAAATATTCTCCATGTATGTGAAGGTGTGGGTGACCGTAATACATATAATAATAATTACACACATTTGCTATTGAGCTTTTTATTGACTTGGGGAAAAGAAAAAAAAAGCTATTTCCGGTATTTTCTGAAAGAGCCAAGTTCTTGATAGTGCATAATAATTGCTGGGGCCTTTGAGACAAACCTTATTTCCACCTTTTAGCTGAGCAAAAGCTTGGGCTGCAATGCTATTGTGCTTAGAAAGTTGTTCCTTGTTGGTCGTCCTCCATCTCCAAGTATGCAGGGATCTAGAGTGTTGTAAAGCAACCGAGACATGAGTGAAGATATTGCTTACTGTGCTGTGAGCTTACTACTGCTCACTTCTAGACCGGGGAGAGAAGGCACTACTTGTATAAATAACAAAATACCACACCCCAGATTCTAGGCGAATCAAGAGACTGCTTTGGGCAGGAAACATTATAATGGGTAGGAGAAAAGTGCTCGCTTGTGAAAAGGTTCTTGACTTACATGTTGTGATTTTTGTATGACTGATTTCAAATAGAAGGTACAGAAAGATTATGGGATGGTTTTATTATAGAACAGAGAAAGGAAGTTCTATAGCAAGTTCTGCAACCATGCTGCAGAATTACCACCACCCCCATTCAAACTTAAAAACTGTGGTAAGATAAGAACTGAAAGTGTCTACCTACTCTATACTGAGGTCATAAAGATTTGTCCATGTGGCACCATCGCATACCAGGGAGCTACCTTTTGTATTTGTTGTCTGCGTGAACAAACCCACCAGGCATAATATTATCTCCTTGTCACCTGTGTCTTCTTTTCAAGGGAAGACCATTTGGGAAAATGGAGGCTGACGCCCACGTCTGCCTCTGTAGCTGCCAAAGATTTCCTTTCATGTGTGTGCATGGTGGAACACTTGATCCATATTAAAATAAGTGAATCAAAAGGTAATGTGACATTTTTTTTATTGGACAATTTCTGAAGTTCAAATTAGGGTCCCAAAAATCTTCACCTATTTTGTCTTTATACATTTCATATTTTCTGATGCCTCCTGCGGGACAGATGATACTGTTTGGAAAACTTAACACTAGTTCATTGAGAGCAGTTTCAGAGCATACCATACATTTCTATGGAGATCTGCCCCTTAAAGGAATTGTCATCTGTCCTCAGTTGCAGGTAGGCCACAGTTAGCTTCTAGTGAATTACCTCTCTGGATTGGTGACAAATGGGCACCAGCCTCTTGTCACAGCAACCAGGCAATAAATTATAATTTTGCACGCATACAGCTCCAAATGACCTGTGTGGTCATTAAAAATAAAAATAAAAAAATCACTTGAAGAATGAAAAAAAGCCTTCGCGCAATTACTCTTGAATACCTCCACTGAATTTAGTGAGGTGAGATTCAGAATGGTTCGAGGCATGATGATAAGCTTTTCTTGTCTAGGTGTCACCCCAAATGTGATTGTTCAAGTAAACGCAGTGTACTGTGATATATTTCATGATTTTAGGCATACGCTGGTAGATAAGCGCTGTTTTCTCCGCCAAAGATTTCTTAAGGGGTTGGTTTTGCACGTTTTAAAATTGTTCCAACTTGTGAGGTGAAGTTCTCAGTGGAGGAGCTTTGGAAAAGGAAAGGCAAAAAGGAAAAGCAATCCTGCAAAAACGAGTAGCTTTCTTCTGACTTGTGTCTTAAGCAGAAACAAGAGACTCCATGAAGAAAACCGTATTATCACCACCAGTAGCAATAATCAAAGGCAGGGAGAGATTAAAAAACATGGTGAGCGAGGACAGCGTGTCATCTGAAGCCCCCCCCAACATAATAGTAATAATAATAATAATAATAATAATAGAACCTTAATAATAATAATAATAATAAATGCCCATTAGGGCCCGTGGAATAGCTAGGGAGCGTGTTGAATTTAGATGCCTTGCGAAGGGAAGGCCGCAATCTTCTAGCCAGTGGTTCCATAATTAAAGGCAGCTCTGAAGCAACGTTGTCAAGGGGTGACTTGAAGAGAGGGGAAGAGCTTCTCCCCAGTCTTGTTCCTGTAATAAGAAGGAAGAAACACATGCTGCCTCTGAACCTTCATAGGCTGCCAAAGACGTTCCAACAAAAAACAGACTTGCAAAAGGGGTTTTCTCTTTTTTTTAAAAAAAAAAAAAGGAAAAGAAGGGGCAAAAATAATAATAATAATAATATCAAAATGTGATTTCCCTACCCAGAGAACAACAGACAACAGACAAACATGCCAGCTGGCTAGGAATGCAACTATCCCTATATGAGGGAGCTCTCTGAAGGCTGAGATCCTATGTTTAAAGCCCAGGCAATGAGAACTGCTGCAGTTACCCCCTAGGTCAGGGGTAGGCAACCTTGGCTCTTTTATGACTCGTGGACTTCAATTCCCAGAATTCTTGAGCCAGCCATGCTGGCTCAAGAATTCTGGGAGTTGAAGTCCACGAGTCATAAAAGAGCCAAGGTTGCCTACCCCTGACCTAGGTTGTGGTAGGTGTGCCATGCTAAGGCTGTTGATATGGAGAGGTGGCCCATAAAATAGTAGAAACAATAGTATAATAATAATGATTACCCTAATTGCAGAATTTGAACTTCTCTAATATCTGAGATGGCAGAGATTGAAGCCTAATATAACATATATATATATTAGGCATATGTTATGTACGTAGGACATCCCACAACAATAAAATATAAATGAAATGAAATGAAATATACTGTTTTCCTAAAGACCATGCACCCACAGTTTCTGTGTGTGCATAAAATGTATGCACAGTGTGAGGCCACCGATAAATAATATTTAGACAATCATGTTTATATATTAGATGCCCAAAGCATCTGGGGACATCATATAAACCTGAAAAACAAAAATCCTTGAATTGCAAGTAAAAGCTAACCTGAAATATTAAGTCACGCAATTGCTGGCACAGAATACTTCCTCTTTTATAGTTTAGAAATATATGAATAACTTTCCAGGGCTGCATGTTAAGATATTTTGCAAATCACCTAAAAGAACTGGTAAAGTCAGAAAAAAGTATGCTTCTATGAAATGACTGTCAAAGATATATACAGATCTTAGATGGACTGAAGTCGGTGCTTAAATCTATTGCTGTTTTACTATCTCGCTGGGAACGGCAAACATTGTAAAGATGTGTACTTTCTTTTCCTACAGAAATGGGGCTCCTATCACTTTAAAAATGTATTCTCCCTTTCCAGAAATTTGTATTTGAATATATCCATATGTGTATGAACAAAGAATAATGTATAGAAAAACTACTTTACAGCATTTGTTAACACTTTCATCAGTTTCTTGATATAATAACTGTCTGGTCTGAATCCTAAGTTCTTTGGATATCTGCCTGTCTGCCCACCTGTAAACTTTATTCTTAGCATGTCTCTTTATAATAACAGAGAAATTGTCACTATTGGAAAATGGGAGGCTTGAATAAATTTCTAGTAAAGTGTGTTTTCAAAAAATTGAAACTGTACAGATGTAAATCTGTATCTATATCTGTAGCCTTTGTTAAAGAGATCTGGGTGATTTAATTTCTAATATTACGTTATTTTTTTAAATTGTGATACTTTTGAACTGTCACTAATATTATGTTCACCTTTGACTACTTGTTTATGTTTCACTTTTGAATTGTGCTGAATGTGATAAAAGTTAGCCCATTTCAGGGATCATGGAATTAGAAAAAAACACATACGTTACCTTAACAGAACAAAGAGGTCATCAACAAACTTTCTGAAGAATTTTTTTAAAAAATATTTCATCTCTATCATATGAGGATTTTCCACTAGAAAAAGTCTTGCTTAACCTGAAACACAGACATCCACTTACTTATATCAACCTGCCTAAAACATTTAGATTATTCTAAGGGCCATGAACATTTTATGTACTATAAACTGTACCCAGAGAGACACTTGTACTGATGGATGAAAATCAGACAGGATTCCAAGATGTAAAAATGGAGCAATAGCTATAACAGTTATCTCCTCATGGCTTATTGTTTGGAGATATGAATTAATTGTTTCAAGCATACCTGTCTGTTTATCCCCAGGTTTGATACACAGCTATCATTGCAGAAGGAGCATAGAGGCTTCAGTTAGAATATTAGAGGTTCTACGTGTTCATGAAACCATCAAGAGACTGACAGAAAAGGGAAGGACCTACAGAACAGGCCACGGCTCCAGTACAAATATATTTATGGGTTATCAAGAGTAACTCAGCATCAGCACTTGGTCTCTGGACAGCAGATTCACCCATCTTATTCAGCAAAGATCTATGTACTTTACAATACCCATTTTTTCCCCCACTCCTAGAGAGGGAACTGAGAACAAATTGCCCGATAAAGATAACAATGAGATAAGGAGAATCCTACATCAGCCTTCATTGTGCTAATTGATGATTATGCTCCTGTGCAAATAGATTTAGAGGATCATATGCCTGCCCATTTAATTCCAGGGGAAAAGCCCCATGCTACAAATGTGCCTTCCGTTAGCTATGCTGCACACACACTACAAGCATGGCTTTCACAACTGAACTGCATCTGAAGGCCACATCAACACATTTAGCCCCTGTGAGGACCCTTTGGTATCAACAGAACAGGATAGGAAATGTAGAAATAAATATCTAAACCAGCCACAAAATTGCTCCATGAGTGGATTGTAACATATTTAAATTTATGTAAGTCAGTAGGACTTTATGAGCTTTCACTTTTTGGATGTAAGCAGAAGGGCAATGAAAGCTTTGGCTTCTTATACAACATAAATATCACACCCTGTAATGTTAACATAAGATTTCCACAATTGCTAATCCTTACCCATCACGGTAGGCATTTGTTAAGGTCCTGAGGAGTGGTCTTGCAAAAGGATAATGTTATGGAGGTAGGTTCATGAGGTTATCTCCTTGCAACTGATGCATGGAGTCATAAAACTAATCCTATGCTCGTTCTCAATAAGGCAAGACTTTCCATGTTCAGTGAGACTTATCCCCAGGAAAAACACGAACATCAGGCTGAGATGTTAAGACACCTGGTAAAAATGAGTGATCATATGCTGCCAAACCCACCATGATTTAATTTGTGTCTAGGTATTGTTCTGGGAAATATTTAGTAAAAGAAATAATAGAAATCCTTTAGAAAAGAAGCTGAGTTGTGTTTTATATTTGTGTCCCTATCTCTCTTTCTTCCCAAAATGCACAATTCACACACAGCCTAATCCTACTCTGCACAAGATATAGCACTAGCCACTAGCTGAGATGGCTTTCGAGGCAGATCCAACATTCCTAGATGACAAAACTATCACATGAAGGCATGACAAGGAAAGGAAGAGACACAAGCATGTCTAGAGACAGGAAGTCCCCTCAGGATTAATTTCAAGCCTTTAGCAACTGCCCTGTTGCAGTTGGGAAACTCTAATTCTGAATTCTTTTTCAGTAACTAGACTCACTCTGCTCCTCAAGTCTCTTTTTCACCTGGATTGCTGTGTAATCACAGACACAATCCTTCAGATCTTTCCTTCCAAGCGTAGTGTCACCTGGCATTTTAGAAGAATATTTCATCTTCTCTTTTTCATGCCACTCAGGCACACATACAAACACCCAAATAACATGGAGTCTATTCAGAACAAATCAAACCAACGTTCTGCTCCAGCTCAAGAATCAGCAATTTGGTGCTTTCTAAATATTTTGAGTCAAAACAGTTTGGTATAGTGGCTTAAGGCATCAGGCTAGAAACTGGGAGATAGCGAGTTCCAGTCTTGTCTTAGGCACAAAGCCAACTGGGTGACCTTAGGCCAGTCATTCTCTCTCAGCCTTAGGAAAGAGGCAAAGAAAACTACAGGGACTTATCCAGCAGTCTCTGGAAATCCAGGAAGAAAAAACATATGTTTTCAAATACAGCTTTTTGTCTTGGGTCAGGTGTGCAAATTGGGAGCTGAAACATCTGGAAGCCATCGGGCTGCTTTTCTCTGTCAGAGTCCATACACACAGTTTGAATTACAGATGCCAGCCAGATGCCAAAAGAAAAGAGCCCCCCACCCTGAAGTGAGGTGGCGAAGCTGTGTTTCCTGCCCCCAACCAACACTTTGTGGCACAACCAGTGGTGGGATTCAAATATGTGAACAGCGTATGTGGATGTTGCTTCAGGAAATCCATTCTGGGCCTGGGCAACAAAAAAATTAGCTACCGGTTCTGCCAAAGTGGTGTGAACTGGTTGAATCCCACCACTGGGCACCACCTTGTAAAAAGCGACATGGGATGGGGGAGGGAGGGAGGCACAAAATAGTTCTAACCATGGCCCAGGAAAATCAGGCTGGAGCCTGGTGCAGAAAGAAAGAACCATCTTTCTGTTCTTCCTACTTACGGAGGCCATTTCCCTCCAGAATCCTAATTTTCTTCCAGCTGTGAAGCAAAGCCAGAAATAGTCAAGAGGATCTGGAGAGGACAAGACCCTCTTCTCCCTCTCCTCCCCCCCCCCCGTTTTGCTTCTTAACCTTTCTGCCCCTCCAAATCGTGTCAAACACCCGCGAACTCGCCTTCCAAAGCAAATAGGGTTGCCAGGTCTGCTTCCAAAAAATAGCAGACAAGCGGGGGGGGGGGGAGGTTAAGTAGTAAAAAAAGTAGACTGTACAGCAGTGGTTCTCAACCTTTTTAATGCCGCGACCCCAACCGGTTGTAAGTCAAGGACTAAACCGGTCGTAAGTCGAGGACTAAACCGGTCGTAAGTCAAGGACTACCCAACCAGTCGTAAGTCAAGGACTTTCCCTGCCCGGGAGTGCCGCGTATGCATGGTTCCGCCCCCTGCGCCGGCCGAGGCGTAGCTGGCAAGCGGCAGAGATGGAGCAGGCTGACCACCAGCTGGCCCAGCCCAAGGGAGGTAAGGCACCCGCCGGAAAAGGGGAAAAAAATGGCGGACAAAAAAAATGGCGGACAAAAAAAAATGGCGGACAGCCTTGCTTGGCGACCCCCATGAAATGGTCGATCGACCCCAAATGGGGTCCCGACCCACAGGTTGAGAACCACTGCTGTACAGCTTTAGATTCCGTACCATTTCATCCTAAAGCTTTTGAATAAAAAAAAATGTCCACTATTTTGTGAAAAAAAAAAATAGTGAACAGAATGTGAAAAAAGTGGACTGTCCGCTCAAATAGTGGACACCTGGCAACCCTAATTTAGCGCCCTCCTTTATTTTCGCAAACACACGAGGGGCGCTGGGAAGATGGGCCCGGTTTGCTTTGCTTTGGCCCACCTCCTCCACTTCTTTCCCTTTTTTTTTTTTTTTTTTTTTTNACCTTTAGAAACATCCTCAGAGCCCCCCCTCCAAACCTTTCTTTCGCAACCCAGGCGTAAATCGTCCGTTTTTAATCAAGAGTGATAGTTGCCGGCACTTTCGTCTTTTGAAGGGAGGGGGCAATGTGACAACTTCGAGGGAGCGAATTGTATCTTTCCCCCCTCCTAAAAAGGACCAGCGCGGAGCCAAGTCTCCCTAGATCAAACAGAAGCCATCGCAAGGCCCTAATTAGAGTAATTAGAATAATAAGTCTGCCTATATGTGGTAAGACAATGTGTACAAACAACTTTATTTAATGTATACTGCTAATCAGTGGTGCGTGCGTGCTTGAATGCTTTGGTGTAATAAAACTCACCCCTCGTCCGCCCAAACAATCAAATACAAATTAGTGTAATGATTGTGCCTGCCTGAACGTCTTCGCAAGCCACAGGCAGAGGGGAAATAAATAGCGCCCTCCTTCTTTGGCACACCTCGCCCACTGACCGCGGAGCTGGAGCTTTCCCAGAGTTTCCCAGCGCCTGGAGGTTTGGAAAAGAGGAAAAGTCGCCCCAAACTTTACTCCGGGGCTGCTCAAGAGTCTGGGCTGGCTTTGGGGAAGAGGCTGTGGACCGCACCGAGGCAGACACCTCCTTTGAGAGCACCTCCCGGTGGAAATTGGGAATTTTGAGGCTTGGTTGGCTGAACCGAAGCTCTTGGGCTGGGCTAGGAACGGAAAGGCCCGGTGTGTTTTTAAGAAGATCCAGCTTAAATTCGGCTTCAGCGAATTTAAAGCGGTTTCAGGCCTTTTCAGATCATCAAAGCCTATAGAAATGGGCGGGGGGGGAGGAGGAGGAGGAGGAGGAGGAGGAGTGGAGAGGACAATTGCACGGTCACGTCCACTGGGGGAGGTTTCAAGAATTGAGATGCCCTGCCTCGAAACGCGTCGCCAGCTTTCCTTCCCTTTTATCGCTATTTGTTTTGTCTGCCATAAAAGTTTGGTGGGGCAGGGGAAGAAATTCACCCTCTGGAGTTTACGGAGCGAGGCGTACAAGGTTCTCTTTCCCCTCCTGCTCCGGTTCATCTCCTAAACTTTTGGCTTGACTGTTTTACATTCCCAACTAGGATAAGTTGGGTTCTAAACTCGAGGGGGTTCTAAAAAAAAAAAAAAAAAAAAGCTCATTTTTAAATGCTTTATTTTTGGGAGGAGGGGGGACAAGCGTCACAGAGAAAACAAGGGCAAGTAGCGTAGAGGTATAAGGCTTGTGATTTCACCCGGAAGAGAGATGAATGTTATTTCCATTGAAATCAGTAGCAACCCCACCTTCAAATTTTACTGGCTGCGAGTTTGCAGAATTTTCAAAACAAAACAAAACAAAAAACCAGCGCTACACAAACTCTCCCTTCCTTGGCAGAACAAGGGGTAATCTCTCTCTCTCTCTCTCTCTCTCTCTCTCTCTCTCTCCCCCCCCCCCCCCCCCCCCCCCCCCCCCCCCCCCCCCCCCCCCCCCCCCCGCCCCAGCATCAGTTTGGACGCGGTTTGTGCCTCCCTGCTGCCTTAACTTTTCGCGCTGAACAAACAAAACAACAAAGGAAAAGGCACCCTTGACTCCAAGGCGGCAGATGGCCTCGCCGCCTGGGCTCCCCAGAAAGGTCTCCTTCAGCACCTTTTGCAAATCAATGGAGCTTCTTGAATAGAAGCCCCAAGATGAGCAGGCCCTAGCCACCGCCAGCCATTCCTGAAAAATGATTCCTTTTGTCCGGAACACCACAAGGACAGACCAAGAAGCAAAAAAGACTTCCTATGTTATAGTATATTCTTCCTGCAGTTCCAAGGCATTCGAGATTTGCTGATTGAGAAAAGCTACGCATGGGAAAAAAAGCCAATAATTTCAACAGTTGCATCAATGTTTACCCAAGCACCCAAAAATCTCCCTGGCAAGGGGGTTTAGAAAGAAAGTGTTGGGAACCTTTCCATTCTTTCCTCTCTGGTTGCAATCCAAACATGAATTGCTTTTCAGTCATTGGGACTCTTCCTAACAAAATAAAGCTCTTTCTAGCTCCAGTGATTTTAATAGCATTATATATATATAATATAATAGCAATATATTATATATAAAAAATCAAGTTATTTGCTGCAGCTTGACACTCTTGGCCGTCAGGACGTAATAAGGCCGGGTTATTATAATTGTTTTAAAAACAAACCGGCGCCATTAATTAAACAGAACAAATCACTCCTGCCTCACGTTATCACGTTATCTGTTCACAACTCAGCCCTGTAACCAAGCCACGACTCCAACAATCCTCATGTAACTTTAGAAGTAGCCTCGCTAGCTTTTCTCCCAGCTGAGAACCAGGTAGCTCTCCTTAAATAAAAATGGGCTAACCTAGTTTATTACCTGCGAGAGGGGCAGGGTTAGGAGTTTCCTATAGATTGAACCCACCATGGTAAACCACACTGCACACCCCTGCTTCCCTGGAAGCACATTTCATCCCATTTCCTGGAACGGCCGCTCTCCCATTATAGCAGACTTGGGCTGCTGCTGTGCTGTAATATCGCAGTGCGATCCTGAGGTCAATGCTTTTTACTGAGTCCAGAGTGAGACCTGTTCTGAATGGGGTTCTGATCTGGACGGGTCAGCCATCTGGCTCCTGGCCGTTCAGCTCTTCCCTCTTCTGCGCCTGTTGCCCAGAAGTTTCTTCGCACTGTGTTTAATGGGGCTTTCAGCACGGAAGGTGAAGCGGAGGGAGAGCTGAACTTTCAGGTAACCGAGCGCAATCTAGGGACTGGCAGCCGATGAAAATGCATTCTTTGCAGCTAGCCAGGGACGAAAAGGCGTGTTTTTTTCCCCCCACCAGCACTTACTCATCTGCCCCTGAAGATCGCCCTGCGATCTCTATCCTCGGAAGATATATATTTTTTTCCCAGCGCCTAATACGGAACCCGGTTCTTTCTTTTCAGTTTTCAAATCTGCTTTCTTAACCTGGGTTGCTTTTTTTTTTTTTTTTTTTGTGCCTTCACAGCAGAAGCAGGAGACGCGCACAGTGTAATAAAACGGGCTGGCTAGCTGGCTGTTTTGGCCTGGTAGCTGCCCCAACTACAAAGCTACACCTTGGGCGCTCTCCTTTTCCGCACCCTCCTCCAGTGTCAGGATCTGCATCTCTGGCTCACTTCAAGAGCGAAGGGTGAAATACACACGAAAAGGGGGAAGAGACAGTAGCCGTGGGTTTTGCTTCCACACCTAAAGATGTTTACCTACCACTATGTTTGTTTGTGTGTACACTGAGAGTGTATGCACCGGAGACAAATTCCTCGCGTGTCCAACCACACATGGCCAATAAAGAAGTCCATTCGAATTCTATTAAGA
>NW_015386304.1:173771-195341 GCF_001527695.2 Protobothrops mucrosquamatus
AGATTTTAGTTGAAGTAATACATGATCCGTTTTGTAGAAATGTGGCTAATTTTCTTATTGATAGGCTTATTGGCAGCCTCATATGTTAAAGCTACTGAATATCTCAGTAGATGGCAGCATCTGCCTGACCTTGTTTGAACTGGATGGGGGCTCAAGTCTCTGTATTTGGATGAGAGACCACAAGGGAATACTAGACTATAGGTTAGATCAGAAAATCAGAAACAGGAAGAAGGCAATGATAATTCACTTCCAAAAGGTTTCAAAGAAAACTGCACATATGTGTTGATAAAATCACTGCGAATTGACCGCAAGTCAAAGTGGCCTTGACCTTGATTTTTACTGAGAGGGCCATAACGGCCTAGTTATACCAAACACTAAGTCGTTGACGCACCATGCTTAATTAAAACTATGAGTTAATAAGTTTAATAAGCTGCAAACATACATAACAAGCCAGGTTGTAGAATATGTGTCTTTATCCTGTCTTCTTGTTTCATCTTCAGTATGAATGTATAGGAGAGCTTGAATACATAAAACAGCATGCACATTTTAAATGTTAAAATTATCATATTTATACATGGTCTAAAAACGTTGTGGTGTTTCGTATGCAGTAAGAGGTTATAATGATAGTCGTATTATCTTTGTAACATATTTATTCCCCATCTACAGTTACTATTTTGTAGTTTAGAAAAAAAATCTTTTATGAATGGCTTGTTTCTTCTAAATTACAGTTAAAATTAATTATAGTTTTGGATTCAAACGTATCAGTACATTTCAGTAAATTAAAGATAGAAGGAATACTATAATAAATATGCTTCTAAATCTTCTCTTGGTTCTACAGGAAGAGAGAAAAAATGCAGAAGCTGAAGCCATAGCATACTCTAAATCTGAATTGGATCTCAGTGTGGCCTGAAATTAAATATAAGACTAATCAATTGATTATGTTGCATCAGTTATTAAAATCTGAGTTTATACTACATGCTGTGCCAAAATAAGGAGTTGGAAAGCATAGGCAGTACATTAAAGTGACCTACATCTCTGAACACAGTTTAGAACAGGATTGCACTATATTTCTTGGCAGCTACAACTGTGCTGGCATAGACATCTCAGCAATTTATTCCTTGTAGCTGCTTTTGCCTTGGCTCTTTCTCAGAGGAGCTTCATTTCCAGTTATAAGAAGCAAACTTTTGGGTGCATAATAATTGAGAAGTCAGATAAATGAAACTGAAAAATGACAGCATGCCATGCATATGTGGGACAAGCAATTCACTTTCTAACCTTTGATAATGTTCAAATGAATGCTCAAATGAAATATCAATTTTCATGATATATTAATGAAAACTGAAGTGTTGCCTTATTGCAGATGAGTGAGCCATTCTTCAAGTCATGAAAAGAGAAAGGAAAAATAATAATTAGAAATCATGCTTGAAAGAACTATCTGTTGTGTTTTTAATGGCAGGTTGGCATTTTTCTCCCACCCCTCAAATCATGCTAGAAGAAAATTACCAGTGAGTCATGATATGCTGTAAGTGCTCCAGCAAGGAGCATTTAAGAGTATGATTCATAAATAACTGCTTTAGGAGATTAAAAAAAAATACCTTACAAAGGCCTCATTTACAGGATGAGTGTAATCAGTTTAAGTTTGTAACATGTATTAATTCTAGGTTTTTTTTAAAGCAATTTACTGGAAATTCACTATCAGTCTAATCCTCTACAATTTTCTTCGGTAAAATGAGAGGTCTCAGATGTTTTAGGAATACAACACACTAGCTTATTTCTGAGGTTTATCATGGACAACTAGATCTAGATAGTAATAGGCACATTTTCTTAATGACATCTATGTTGAGTGTTAAACATTTATTTCTAGCATAATTATAGAAAATCTGTATTCAAAAGAAATTCATTTTTAAACAATCTTGTCTTCGAATTCTTGTGTATGAAAAAGGACCTGGATAAATGATGGGAACTTGGTTGATCATATGATTGAAATGCGTTGAAAAAATTTAAAAACTCAATGGGATGTATTTATTTCTTCACATGACCAGATATATGTAGACTATTTCGTTATTAATTTAGCATAACACATACCTTTTGTGCTATCTGCAGTTTCTATGCAGGAAGGACACTTCTTATATACCAACTGGAAACTTGTTAAGTAAGCATATTTCAAGTTGTGATATGGCTACAACGAGTGTGCTGTAATTCAACAGCATTGCAGAAAACCTAGTATCAGTGGCTGTAACCTACTAGATGTCCTCTAAAGAAACACCAAAGTGACTTTGTGGACTGCTGAGACTCAGTCTGTTGCAATTGGCATCAGTTGCTCCAGGCAAGTAATCACAAGAAACTGACCTTGGCAAAAAGCACATTTTACACTTCAGTGCTATTCAATTGTCTGTGTGAGAGAGAAAAAAACACAACAAGCAAGCAATAGGGAAAGAGCTGGCACTGTCCACACGTCTAAAAATTAAACTTTCTGAGATGAAGTATTAATGTACTGTATATGAACAACTTTGAAAATACCGTATTTCTGAAAAGGATATTTTATATCCCCCTTCCCTCTCCTCAAATAAAATGACGAAAAGCAGCTATTAGAAAAATATCTTTGTTCCAGTGTGCACAACTCTCAATTATAAACTATTTTAGTTCCTAATGTTGCCAAACATACTATATTTCAAAGTAAAATTTGTTTGAAAATTACTGTGCATAATTTCCAGTTTGGTTTGCACTTACTCCACTTTGAGTCAATGCAACTCATTGCAGATAGCAAAAATAAATATGGCTTGATGCTTATTTATTGAACCTCAGCAAACATCAGAGCAGTTAACTGACAGAAACAGGATAAAGGCAGACAAAAACAGACAGAAACTCTTCCCCCCCCCAAAAAAAAACAAGCATGAATTTAGATGATCAATGTATTTGTATTAGCATATATATCAGAAGAACACAAAATTATTCTGCACTGTTGAAAACAAAATTGTTGGTAGTTAGCATGAATAATCCCAAAGTCTGGTTATTCCAGTTTTAATTCTTTAATGTATATAACAGCAGAATAGAGATGAAAAGCAAGGCACCAGGTGATCCTCTATTCTGCAGCATTAAAGGCACAATTTGGTGGATGGGGATAATTAGCAAATAAAATTTAGGATTTCTTTTTAAAGCACTTTTAGAATTATTGGAAAACCAAGCCTTAACGTGAGTTCTGACTACAGGTCGAGCTTTTTGCAAATATAGTTGCTAGATACGTCTTCAGGTTACAATTTTGCTGTTGAAATGTACCATTAGGAGAAGAATGCTGGGCTAAAGTTCTGCAGTTCAGGGCAGGTTCAGTGCAATGTGCATCTTGGGGAAGAAACTTGCAGTCTTGCACTCCTCTCTCATCTTATTCTCTTTCCACCCTTTCCCACTTACCTGCACAGCTTCCATTACAAAGCCTTGCCACCTTTGCTTTCTTTACTTTTTAAAATTATTTTTGTGGTCTGCAGTGTAAAGCTGGCATTCGGAGAGCCTTTATGTGATCTCACTTGATCCCACTTGGAGAAACAAATATGCTAATTGCAAGTGATAGTGAGTTCACTCTGCAGCACACCCAGATTCTTTAGAAGTGAAATGTAGCCAAGTGTAAGTAGGTATTTTAAAACTTTCTTGGGCTATGGAACCTGTTTAAAAAACTCCAGGACCTCTGATCAAGTGAGCAAAGCCTCAAGTGATAGAAAATTTGCTATTAGCCTTTCATGGAAGCCCATCAAATTGTCTTACAATCCTAAGTTGTGCAGAACACAGTTTGAAATACCCCTGCGAATAGTATCTAGGTCAGAAGAAGTCATTGTTCCTCTTTATTATTCTGCATTACTCGGATCACATCTCGAGTTGTTCTGCCCAGTTCTGGATATCAATTTTTAAGATGATTATTGTTCTGTGGTGGTCATCCTTCAGATTGTCAATCAAAATGATAAGGAGCCTGGAAGGAAAAACTTGCAAGGAATGGTTTGAGGTGATGAAGATGTTTACTTTTGAGAAGATTGTGGGGATATATGTTAGCTATTTTTAGGTATTTGACAGATTATTTTGCAAATGATAATGGGTCAGGATTGTTTAGCTTTGATTCAGGAAACAGAACAAGAAACAATTGGTTTAAATAACTTATACTTTGTTCACAAAACCTGTCCAGAGTGGAACCTGAGTAACTTGGGTGGATGGATGGATGGATGGATGGATGGATGGATGGATGGATGGATGGATGGACGGGAGGGAGGGAGGGAGGGAGGGAGGGAGGGAGGAAAGAAACATGCCCTACTGGTAGGAGCTGTTCAAAGAAATGTCTTTCTTTGGAGATACTAAAACTGAACTTGCTCAATCATCTGTCAGGGATGTATAATTGTAGACTGCTGCAGAGTGTTGGATTAGAATTAGATGATCTCCAAGATCCTTTTCAACCCTTACATCCTATGACTTTCTAAAAAAAATACAGAGAAAAAAAAAAGAATACGTGGTAGCAGTGGGAAAAGTCTAAAACACTGAGAAAGTTCTAAGAAGGGATGGAGAGCAGAATGTTAAAATGTATAACAAAAATTGAATGAAGTAGGGGTAAAGCCCAGAATTACATTACTATAGTTGTAAAAAATTATAATATAGAATGCATATTATAGTACATAATATAGAAGTAGTCTTCCAATTTGGAGCCCTGGAATGCATAAGAACCAAGTTTTATTTAAAGAAGTCCCCAAGAAGTCTTATTTAAGATTAGATTTAGATTTTATTCTGCAATGTCACAGTTGAAGGTTCAGGGTACCATACAAATTGCTGATTATATATTTTTACTTGTGTGTATATGTGTACATGATGCAATATATGAGAGTGTGTATGTCTTTGTCTCTAGTATAAGGAATTTATAAACTTGCATAAGAATATTTAAAGGAATAGGGTTTTTTGTGAAGATGACAGTATACCATTTGTAAAATTGGCTTATAATTTTTTTGACAGGAAGTGGTACAAATCAAATCTCATTCTCTTTCTAAATACCCTGATCAGAAAAATACAGATCAGGAACATTAGTATCTGTAGATGGTATTTTGAGAACCCTAAAATTGAATGGATGGTTTTTCTTAAAAAATTAGAAAAATGTCTGAAATTTCAAAAGACTTCTTTGTACTTTGTAGGGTTTGTGTGAGATCATGGGAGTGGGAGTTTTGAAATCTAGTTATATTTTGGACAATGGAAAAAAAACTTTTTGGTATAAGTTGCACAGTTATGCTTAGTACCTGGAATGATGCTCCTAGCTGTCTCCTGATGCAACTTGATGCCCAGCCTCTTAAGATCTTAAGAAATCTCTAGTTGAAAATAAAAGATTGCAAATCAATCTTTTGTTTAATCTAAAAATACCCAAATGTCAACAGGCAAATCCAAACCAATACAAAAAAGTGGATAGGAAGTTGAAGTAGTGACAGACTTCTTTTTAGTCTCAGAAAGTTCACAAATATGATGATGGTAGCTGTGATATAAAATGAAGTGTCAGTTACATTGACAACAAAGGTATGTTTTTTCAAACCCAAGGTTTGATATATGGCTGTGAAAGCTGGGCTGTCTGAAAGATTGAACACGATAAATTGGTACCTTTGAACTGTGTTGTAAAAATTGTTGAGAATATTTTGAATTGCAACAAGAACAATTGCCAGAATACAATTAGACTGCTCACTGGAAATTTAATAATGAAATGAAAGTTTTGTTATAAATATTTGTTATAAATATTTTGGACATATAATGCAAAGTCAAGAGTCACTGGAAAAGAAACCTGATACTTGGAAAAATGGAAGGCCATTGAAAAAGAAGCTGACAGAAGACAGGTGGCTTAATATTATCACTGATGACAGAAGCTTGAGCTTGTAAGAATTCAAAGAGGCAGTTGTTGACAGATAGTCTTGACAAAGGGATGTCCCTGGGGTCACGAAGAGTTAGAAGTGATGGAATAACTAATACCATCGCCGCTGCCTCCACCTAAAATTGCGTACTGAAGCCAATAACAACATGGTTTTGTAGAACTTACAGAACAGGCAAGTATCCCATATTAGTTGTTGGAATTGTAAAGAAAAATGAATTTTAGATTTTTAATGAAACAACCAAAGTTGTTATAATATTTTGGGAATTGAGAATTATTGTTAGCAACGTGGTTTAATAATGAATAAATTTTCAAAACGTGCTTAAGTTTGGTTTGTAATTAATGTTTCCTGCCTCGTATTCTTGGTTTTTGTTTTCTTTTTTAAAAAATATTTAGTGGCTTATTTTAGTTAATGATGTTATCAGAGTTGCTACAAAGGACAAATTTTAATTAGTGTTTTCTAAAGCACTAGTTTATATAAATGAGATTTTCAGAACAATTGTAATGTATTGAATTGACTGTTTGCAGAAAAATAAAATAGGAACAAATGATGATACCTAGTTGTAAATTTGAACAAATTGGAGTAGCATATGTGACCATTGAGACAATAGAACAGACTTGGTTATTTCAACAAGTCAGGAGAGGGGCACTCTAAATTAGGGGGGGGTACAATATATATAATATAAATTCTTCCACTGTATTGCATTATTGATTGAAAGAATGGAAAGAATGGCTTGGATATGTAACTATTATTCTTTTGTTTAGACTGCTTATCACTTAAATTCCTGAATGATATATCAGTGACAAAAATAATAATTTCATACATATAAAATGGTGAAATCTTATATTAAAATAGAATCAAATCAAATTGATGAAAGATTTAAAAAATCAAAACAATTAAAGATTGAAAAGTGTTTTTTAGCTGGCCAAAAACTGGCTAAAATAAAGGCAGTCCCACTATTGTGTTCAGAAGTAAGTTCTGCAGAGTAGCACAACTGGCTAATGTTTAATTAATTTTCTTAACTTCAGATTTCTGGTAAGAGTAGTAGTTTTTAATTTCCAAAATGCAATGAATTTAATTTCATGAGGCTAATGTTTACAAGGCCATTATTTTACTCATGTATTATACAATAGAGTTCATTATATACTACTTTTCTACATGATTATTATGACAGTCCAATATAATGAGCATGAAGAAACTTCATGAAAAATATTGGATTAGATTAAAAAAGATAAAGTGTTTTCTTAAAGCGTGCAGTCCAGTGCCAAATCATACAATCGTTGTCTCATCTATTTTCAAAGTAGTGTACCATATATCACCATTGTGAAGGTCTGCTATTTTAGAAACATAGTTTCCGAGTTTCTTTAGCCATAGTGAAATAGATATATCTTTTTGGTTCTGGGTCTATGCAACTGGTGCATTGGACTGAATTGCATGCAACATATATATTCTATATATTCCTCTATATACAGTAGCCCAAATGCACTCCAACAGTTAATTGAAAGTATTGTGAGGCAAATATGTAGATTTCCATGTTCCAAGCCGTCATTCATTCATTGAGCTATTCAAAATGGAAATTGCTTTTAATCCCAGTTTATGACTTCTAGTAAATAAACTATTTTTTTCATTAGATATTATGAATGTGTGGAGCTTCAATTTGAAGAAGGTTTGTACAAAACAGTTTCTTAGGTTTGCTTTCCAAACAAAATAGTCCCTTCTTAAGAGTGAAGCAAAGTGCTAGGTTGCTTTGCCTTCCATTTATTCTAGAGTTTGTGAGAAGCATTCCAAAGTGAGAAGTGTTCCAAAGTAGTGGTTGAAATGCTTCCAGTTGGGCAGCTTTGGGAAATGATGCCTGATTGCCTTCAATCTACACCCAATCTTCATTGGATGATCCTAAGCATTAATTTACTAGCATGAGAAATTAAGGATATTGTTTGCACACTCTGTTATGTCTCCTTTCTTTAATATTGGTGTATAGTCTGATACCTCTATCAATCACTTGGTCACTGCGTTGCTTTTCATATTTGCTGGCATTGTTTGGTTAGAACCTTTACAGATTTTTTTTATTCCTTACCCTATTTCTGTAAATATTCCATTAATTCCTGTAGTTTTCCAACTAGGAATATCCAGAGTGCTGATCTGACTTCATCTTCCAGGGTTCTTAGAGGCCCTTGTAAATAGAAATAAATTTTATGATATCTTAGATATTGCCAACTCTACAATGCAGAATTTCAGGATACTCCTCCCATCTTTGTATGATCTTCTTTGAATCAGTTATTTTCTGTCCATTAGCATTCCTTAGCATACCAATTCAAAATTGGAACATCCTTCCAAGTTAAGAAATCTTTTGGAAGATTTTCCTTGTTTTTCTATGTCTATTTCCATTTTTAATGTCTGTACAGATGTTGTTGTATATTGTTTCTTGTTTCTTTTAACAGCTGTCTGAAATGCTTTGTTAAATTCCTTCCTGAGATCTTTGTCTTTCTTGGCTTTGGTTTTTCTTCTCTTCTTGGCAATTTTCACTGTCTGTACTGACATCCAGTTTAGTTTCTTCTGTTCCTTGGTCTTTGGCAGTCTCTTTTCACAGTCATCCTTAACAAATTCTTTTATTTCAGTCCACAATTCCTCTGATTTCCTATTCATGAGACTCAGAATCACAAAGCAATTTTTTATATACTCCTTGAAGACATTAAGATCACATCAAGAAACCAGTTGGCTTTGGTTTTTTTCTGCTTTAGCTTAACTTGGAACCTGAACAGTTTGTAATCTCTTCCATAATCAGTCATCTCTTTTCTGTTATAACTGAACTCTGTCCACCATAGAACAGAGATTGGAGAGGAAGGGATTTCAAGAGAGTAATCTGTTCTACACATCAAAAACAGTGTTGTCACACTGGGGTCAGGCAAAGAGGGGATCAGTTGAATAAGAGATTGCTTACAGAAATCCCTTGTTTTTCTTTTCAAGGTATTTGTGTAGGGTGCCCACAGCTACCAGCCTCAGGCTGCTGGTGTGATTTTATTGCTTTGAATGTGTAGAAAAACAAAAAGCTTATCCTCTTGTAATTCCTTCCTCTCCAACTGCTCAGATCTGTGGGAGGAGTAATGCAGAAACTCAGGCTAAGGAAAGATTGCCTACAGAAATCATTTGCTTTTTTTCCCTGTCCCCTCTTCACCTGCAGAGCCCAGAGATTGGAAAGAAAGGGATTTCAAGAGAGTAAGCTGTTTGTGTAACATACCCCCAGCCTCAAGTTGTCAGCATGTTCACATTGCTTTTCATGCATACAAGACACTAAGCAGGCACTTGCACATTCTGTGGTTTTGCAGAGAGTGGTTAGGAGGCAAGAAAAAAACCCAAAGGTGTGAAACTGAGTAGTCTTGTTTCTTTCCAGCTGGAAAGCAGTCTCAGTTATTTGATTTACAACTTAGTGACTATTTGGCTTAGTGACAGAGTTGCTGGTCCCAATTAGGGTTGCTATGTAAGCACTGCTTGTAGTCAATTTGATTTCTGTTCATTCTTTCTGGTATTGTTCATATATAGAGATGTCTTTTTGGTTTTTTGAAAAATGTTTTGGCAATGAAGAAATCATTGTATTGACTGAAACTGATGAGTTGTTCTCCTGTTTTATTTCTGTTTTCTGGGCCATACAGTTCAACCACTGTATGTTTTTTTTCCTTACTATTTTAATTTTGGCATTGCAGTTTCTAATCAATTGCAGCATATGTTTTGCCAATTTCAGATTCAGCTTGACCATAACACATATCAACCTCCTTCACTTCTGTATCAATGAGTGGAGCACAAACTTTGGTAACCGTCACGTTAAAGGGTTGAAGTTTAACTAATATTTTTCAATTTTTGACTACACTGTACCCTATTTTATATTCCCATATTGTTCCTAACCATGAATGCAACACCATTCCTTCTTTTTTTTCATGATTGATAGCAATCAGTTCCAATCCAGTTTCATTTGCTGATACCTAAGATGTCAAACTGTATTTGATTCATTTAATTTTTCACTATGCTTCTAATGTTCCATGATCCTTATTGCCATTTTTTTCTTTTCAATTTTGAATTAGTATCTTCAGCAGCTAGACACCCAGCAGGCCATAACTCCATTAATACTCCAAGCAATCCTCTGCTGCTCATCAGTAGCAAGTTATTTGAGGAACCACCTACATTGATCCCGGCAGGAGGGGCATATTACAAGCTTTGTCTGCTAAGGAGTTCCAACTGATGGACACAGAAAATGAGCCTTTCCGGCCATAACACCCGCCATTTGAAACATCATTCTCCCCGAGGTGAAACTACCTCCAATCCTACTGACCCTCTGGAACCCTTAAAACATGATTTTCTCAGCAGGTTTGGGGACTCCGTAGTAATGTGGATCCTCTGAGATGGTTGCATTTTAAGTTCACTTTCCAGTGATCTTATTTATGTTTAATTGTAATAATAATAATAATAATAATAATAATAATAATAATAATAATAATAATAATAATAATAATAATAATAATAATAATAATAATAATAATAATAATAATAATAATAAAAAGTTGGAAGGGACCTTGGAGGTCATCTGGTCCAACCCCCTGCTGAGGCAGGAAACCCTATACCATTTCAGACAAATGGCTGTCCAGTCTCTTCTTAAAAACTTCCAGTGATGGAGCATTCACCACTTCTGGAGACAGGTTGTTCCACTGGTTAATTGTTCTAACTGTCAGGAAGTTTCTCCTTAGTTCACTTATTTAAGATTTTTTTTTAATTGTTTAACACAATTCAAATACCACCCAGAGTCATATTAATGAGAAGGGTGATTATATAAATTTGGTATTAAAATTAAACAAACAAACAAACAAATAAATAAATAAATACATTTTGAGTGCTATACAACCTGGGGGATCCACTTCCTCTGCCATTATCAGACATTCTATTTTGTCCGTTCATGTAGTTTTCTTAGTAAAATAATACAGGATTGGTTTACACTTTCCTCTCCCACACAATGTATGATGGTGCATTTGCCTTTGTTGCTAATGTAATCATCCACTTACAGCATCATCCTGTAGTACTGTTGTCTGATATAGATGCCTACTAGCTTTGTCTGAACAGCTGTGATGACCTTCATACATTGGATGACCCTGCTGGGAGAATATGTACTTGAGATACATGCCAGCATTCTCTGCTCAACCCTCTCAGGAACAACTTCCCATGACAATGAGTCAGTGACGAGGGCAGAAAGTGGATCCAAATAGTCAGAGTTCCCAATCACAGCCCAACACCCTAGTCAATATAACAAAACAATTTATTATACCAGAGTAATGTGGTTGTTGTTTTGAAGTCAACAGAGGATATAGAGTACAGTAGTCCTTGGTTAATGATTACCTATTCAGTGACTCTCTGAAGTTATGAACAGTTCCTTGAAACCCCCTTGGTCATGTAATCATGATCTGGGTGTTTGGCAACTAGTGCACACTTATGATGGTTGCAGCATCCTATGGTCACATGATTACAATTTGCCAGCTTCCTACAAGCAAAATTACTCCAGTAGCCACTCTGCATTTGTGCACCCTTCACAACCTCAGTGACCCTTATTGCGTTTGCGCCATGCCTGTCTGGACACTTACATACCCTCCCTCACCTGGCAGCCACTATCCTGAGGCCCTCCATGCTTCTGCTGTGGTTTTCCTGCCATCCACCCAGTTTCCCTGAGCATCACTATGCAAAGCCATGCCTCCTCTGATACTCATGCACCCTCCTTGGCCACTTGTGCTCTATGGCACTTGTGTACCACTGAGCTTCTGCTGTACTGGTCACTTGTGCATCCTTCCTGGCTCTTCACATATCCTCTGTAAGCATTGTTGAGCACACATTACACCTCCCTGGCCAGTCATGCATCCTCCCTTATCTGGCAGCAGCCACCCCTTCCCTCTTGTGCTATTCTTCTTTATCCACCCCTGCATCTCTTCATGCCTCCCTGGCCACTCAATGCACCCTTCCCAGCTGCTCAGGCATTTCCTCCGGCAGCAGCCATCTCAAGCCACACCCAGCACCAGCCACTTACCTGCCCACATGCCTGCTTGTGAGCCACCTGGGACTTGCAACTTCCTGCCAGCTTCCTACCACTGACTTTGTTGGAAGCTGGCAGGAAGTTGCAAAGAGGTCTTCAGTAACTTACGGTCTCACAATGACAGCAGTGATGACTGCAGGAATTGCGGTCACTAAATGATGTGATCACATAACATTGCGCTTTACTTAGCAATGGAAATTCTGGTCCCAGTTGCTATCATATCTTGAGGACTACCTGTATATCTTTAAAAGCATGAGATGTTCTGTTTAGAAATAAAGCATTTTGAGTGTATTTTATTTTAAAGTGAAGATCAATAATGTTCTACAATAATTCACATATTTTAGAAATTTATTATTTAGCTATTTTGTTCAATTGTAATATTCCAATATTCCATTTTGCATCTAGTGACTTTCAATTTGTACAATAGAATATATAAAATTACATAACTTGGTTGTGTAAAGTTTTCATGTAAGCTGTAATGTGTCCAGACATCAGTAGAAGAAGCCCTAATACGGGTACTGTTGTAAGTATTATGATAGTTAGAGTTTGTTTATACATTGTGCACTGTCTGGGGTCCAAAATGATCTCTAACGCCGTTTTGCAGTGAAATTAAAATTTAAATATCTTTCACACAACTTGCTACTTTATTCTTTTAGCTGGAGCTGCCAGCAACAAAATTGCACCATTTGATATGTTTGTGTACCTATATAGATTTTTTTTTGTGGCAACAGAGGCACATGCTATGCAGCTTTATTACTCTGCTTCATTATACTGTGCATGACCAAATTACATACAATATATGAGTGGGGAAGAATAGCAGCCTGTGTTCACTATTTAGAACTCTGAAGATAGCCACCAAACAAGATATAAATTGCGTGGCATGAATAGCCGACTACAAAATCTGTATCCTATGATGGCAAGGATTTCTTTATTCCTGATTCTTCTAGTCTATATTGTGAGGATTCCCCTCACAATTATATGTTCACCCTTTCTGCTTCTGCATTTATTGTATTCCATTTTTTAAACTAAACAAACTCTAGATAATTTAGAAACGGAGAAAATAAAGTTGTGTGTCTGTTTAACAGTGATCTGATCTTGAATTGTGAGTTGGTAAGAAATATTCATGAATATCTGGCACAACTCGTTCTCCTTCTACTTTAAGGTCACTTCAACATTCAAAACCTCTTCTAGTCTGGAGCATTCTTTCTCTAGATATATGCTAATGCACTGTGAAAGTGTTCATCATGCCTGGATGGACCCTGCTGATAAACTACTGCCTGGAGATCTTTCCAAGTGCTAATGTGTCAAAGTGCCTCCAAGCACAGAATGAACATTATTAGTGCTTTCTAAAGGTCGTATCTGCTGAAGTTAGCTTGCACAGTAGAGAATGGGGTAGAGAATGATATTCTTTTTGAAGGATTTGGAGAGGATTTTTGGAACCAGGCATTAATGAAAGAAATTATGTGTATGTTTGGGGGAGGGTTGAAGCCTCTTAATAAGTGAGAACAAAGACACACAGACACACACACACAGACACACACACAGACAAAGTTGGAGAATGAAAGTGCATCTACGCATAACAATCCAGAGAGTGTAATCATTTTACCTCAGGTAGCTGGAAAGTAAAAAAAAAAAAAGGTGTATTCCTGGACTTGCTTAAAAAAAGAGGGGGGGGGGCTAATTACCTCAGGGAAAGGAAATAGTAGATAAAAAAGTTCTGCCAGGATGTATTTTAAGGCAAGAATAATATCAATTGTGTTATTGCAGAATTTTAAGGGAGCATGGAGAACACTGGCTCTGTTGAAGGATCATTCCCTCTTCTGCAAAGAAGTCAATGAACTCCTGGAATTAGCCTGCAACAAACATTTGTACAGGACAGGAGTGAAAAGTGGACCTCAGAAATGGAGCAGAAAAATACTGCCTTCCAGTAATGATTGCCTGACAGTTCTGGTAGTGGGACCACTGTGTAGCACAGCTTAATGCAGTCTGGGTCTGTATCACTTATTCATTGCTGCCTTAAATACAGATAAAGATTGGGATATTTTCACTTCTCTGTTTCTGGAATGCTTTGAAATTGTAATCAGCCAGGCAAATTCTCAGATTACTTCATGGAATTATTTCCAGGTTAAGGTTTCATAGTAATCTTGCCCACTGGGTGAAATTTTAAAGTACAGTTTCTGCCATTGTTTTGTATGCTTTAGCAGAATTTGGAAATATAAAGCTTGTGTTTATCATCTGTTTGTTTAGTTTGTAAAGATAAGGCTTCAGAGGAAATGAACTGATCAGTTTGAAACGTGATGTTACTACCATTTCATGGAGTGTATTGATTAGTTCTAGAGAACATAAGAGATTGGCTTCCCTTCTTTTATGCTTATACTTTTTATTAGATTCAATATAATTTCTTGTTGCATTCCAAACATTTTTTTTGCAAAGGCATTTCAGTTAATGCCTTTGAAAAATTACATTATGGCATTTAACTTGGCACTCTGTTATGAAAGTGATGTGAAAGAAATTCACATTATTAGTAGTTTAATGAAGAAAATGTGTTGTGCCTTCAGGTTGATACAAAGACACATTGGTTCTCATTTTTTAAATATATATTGAACACTGCAAACCTTTTACATTTTATAGCTGGGGTGTGTAATAGGACTAGTCAATAATAATATGTAATCAGTAGTGTAAATAAATAAATAAAGTGAAGCAAGCTCAGGGTTAGATCTGGATCTTGTTACAAAAGTCTTAAAAAGAAAAGTCTTTTAATGTTACAGGTAGGCAGGGGTGGGATTGATGTTCAAGAGGAAAGGGAATTTGAATGGCAGCACCCCTAGTTTCTGCTTGTGAAATTAATTAAAACTGGGTTTCTTTATTGGCTTCTGCATGTACTGTAGCTGGCAATATGAAAATGTGATAGGGTGATATTTACCTGAATATAATATATCCCTGAATTTAAGAAGACTCTACTCCCTGTATATACTTTATCAACCTAAGTGTGCAATATTTGGATCCAAAACACGCCAAAATGGCTTATTGCCTATATCAGTGTTTTTCAAACTTTGCAATTTTAAGATGTGTATAGACTTTAAATTCCAGAATTCCCCCACCAGTATGACCCATATCTTTCCTGTACTTGTTGAAAGGAATGTAAAGGAATTGTGCCCTTTTTTGGACTCACATGATAGCAGCTTGAACTAACAAAATGCATGTTCAAATTAAGAAGGTCTTGAGATCTGTGGTTGTACACCATATTACTGTTTCTGGTATGCCCTCTGAAATTCTGGGATTTTCCAGAGCCCCTATAGCTACTGTGAGAGCTTCGGAAAAGGTATACAGCTCCTTTAAAGGGTTGCCACAAGTACAGCAAGGGTACCCATGAAATACATGAAGCATCTTTCCTGCTTCAAATTCAAATCCTGCACATCTCTATTACCTAGGTTTGTTGACTGTAACTTAAACTAATTCTGGAGATTACATGTTCCTTTTCTTATATATGGTAACAATTTTGCTAATATTCTGCAAAGTGGTCAGCATTTGTTGTTAGTTATTATTGCTTCCCTTTGCTGGATAAATTAAGCTGGTATGACTTATTAACACCCCCCAACTCTTTATTCCCTCTTTGTTGCTAGTTCCTTTTATTCCCCTGAGTAGAAATAAAATGAAGCCTGTCACCAATTTACAGATTATTTAGGAGAAAGAAACCTTATCTCTCTGATGGGTAAATATGGCATTATTTTTAGATTTGTTATTGGAGTTCTTAATTTATAAGATCTAGTCTTCTTGACCATTTAATATACGTGAATGCCAGTGTAGATGATTGACAGCTGAAGAGCTATATTTAAAATCCACTCCATATATACTTTATATTCATTGTCCCACTAAAGAGATTTGGTATGAAGCTGCAATTGGTTTTGTATTCTCACTTGCAGTGCATACCTGCATGGTGAGAAATCTGTCTGAAGCTATGAGATTTTTTCATTAGACATTAATCATTCCAGTCAGGATCAGACCTCTACATACTTTTGAGTATGTAAGTATGGAAGAAATTTTTTATGCTACAGAACTAGTGTGACAGGGAGTTAGCCCTAGATCCAAAATGTATTAAACATCAAAACTAATGAAGCTTACTGTTCTTAGGGAAATATATTTAACAAAAGTTTTTTTTAACTTTAGTGGCATAATATGTGAATGTGGAGAGTCATTGCAATGTTGCTATACAGTTAATACTGCAGCCACAGAAAGAGTCCATAATTCCATTCAAGCAGAGTCACTAGTATGAATGTCCAAAGGTTGGTTTATCTGACATTATTGAATGGATTTTATTGGCCAGTTTCTTATATTTATTTTTCTATTGATGTTTGCCTACTATTATGAATGACAAGATGTAGAAATACTGTACACAAGTGTGTATTTAATTTTATTTTGATGTTAAAGCACCATGTTTGTTGGACTTTGACTGGTTTTTTTGTCCCAATGCATCCAAGAACAAAATATAGGGATTGCTTCAGGTTTTCAGATGTTTGTATGTTTTGTTTAGTTTTTCACTAACTTCCTGATAGCAAATTGTAGTTAAAGTTCAAAGCCTTGGGGAGATGATTGCAGCTACAAGGAATATAGAAAATACTGTTTGAATTCACAGAAAAAACACATTGCTTGACTTTTAAATGATAGAACCTGATTATTATTTATGAACTTGAGACTTGGTGTTTTAATGATGAGTTGTTAGTTGAGGGAAGGTTGACAGAGATCTGATTAATTGGTCTGCTACTTCTGCTCTTCTGGCTTTCAGAAATTATGGTGTTTTTCTCATTGTCAGCTCTCTTTTGTATTCACTGCCAAAGTAAAGTGATTTTATTTCTTTAAGTTGGTGGCACTAGTGGAATTGAATTAACCTCCTAGGAGGTAAAAAGATACTTCACAGAGCTTTTGTTGATTGGTGAGCTGATAACAATTGGTATTTATTACTCTTACTGGTTTATACTTTTCTGCCTACATTAGTTATTGGTTTATTTTATCTTTTCTTCAACATACCCTGAAAGTTGTGTGCAATAATATTATTGTATATAGATACTGCAGCTTTAAAGATTCTGTCTATTAAAGGAAGGAAGTAATTATAATGTGTATAATTAAAAAACTCTCGACTACAGATCCCTCATGGCTACAGGTTTGATTATCAAGAACTCTTGTATACTTTCCATTTCCTTTTTCACTCTTTCCAAGTCAGTGCAATATTGGAAAGAAATTATATATAGGGTGCCAGATTCTTTCTATGTGTGAGGAAGAAAACGGAACAGAAAAACTGCATTGTTCAGTTACTAGCAATAGCACTTAGACTTATATACCACTTCATAGTGCTTTACAGCACTCTCTAAGCGGTTTACAGAATGAGCATATTGCCTCCAACAATCTGGGTCCTCATTTTACCGACCTCAGAAGGATGGAAGGCTGAGTCAACCTTGAGCCAGTGAGAATTGAACTGATGACAGTCACCAGATTTAGCCTGCAATACTGCATTCTAACCACTGTGCCGCCATAATAGTATGATAGGAGAAACTGAATTTTAAAAAGGCGAAAAATTGGTCAAAACGTCTAGTGCATTTTTATGGAAAAACAGAGGGTAGGAGTCCAAGTGGTAGAACTGCCACTATAGAGGGATCATTTTTACATCTAGAATACTCATACTATAAACTCAAAATAAGATAAGACGAGGGCACAGGCCAGCTGGAGTTCAGTTTCTCTGAAATCTAAATGCTTTTCTCTGCTAAATGCTGAGAAAATTAATTATAGTGACTTCTCAGATAGGCTTGGCAAGCATTGTTTTTTTACTACAGGTACACAAAAAGTGTATTGATTCATGGATGAGGACATATATGCTCCTTTTCATATCTACCTGGATTCTTCTGGCTTAGTTGATTAAAAAAAAGTCTACCTATTAGTGCTGCATCATGTCTTGTTACATGCTGCTTGCTTTGAACTTCTATTAGATTCTACCCCTCCAAAAATTTTGATTTGTGTCATAACTAATGAGGGATGAAATGAGGGATGAAAACAAATCTAAAGTCCCCTTGGCTCATGGAAGTAATTACATACTTTCAATCTATGGGTTTTTTTCTTCTTTGGGTGTGCTATTCCTGATGTTGATTGGATGCAAAAAGAAAGGATACAGCCAGAACAATGCCTGTGTCATGGTTCCGACAGACAGAGACGAATAAAGCAGAACTCTGAGGCTTGCAAATTCCTCAAAAAAATATTTATTAGTTACAAAGTATCGGCACAGTCAAGAGTGAAACTAAGTCTGGATACACAAGTAACAATTTTCCAATAGAGAGTTGAAAGTCCCATCCATAAAACTATGCAAGCAACTATGTTCCCCAATATGATTATTTGGCAGGCTTTTTATGCAATGCCCAGTGCTTAGTCTCAAGAGCAGCCGATGACCTTGGTTCCCATGGGGCAAAAGTTTATTTTGACTAACAAAGCACCTGGGCAACCCCTCTCCCTCCGTTCTATGTGGTAACCTAGAATGAGAAGGAAAATGGCTGCAGCCATGCTCATCTGTAGAGTTGACAGCTTGTTGATTTCTGAGTTGTGCTGTATAAAGACATCTTAGTTTTCTTGCCTCTCAACTATGTACAAAATAAAATTCATGAAAGGGTCTTCAGGAAAGTTTATTAGGCATTCTGACACAAATGATTCAGTGGAGTCCTTTTCCATGGAGGAAAATGTACTCCTTGTACTTCAAATGCCAAAAGATTTGTGATAGCCTTGACTCTAGACCCTTACTGTGACTATTTGAAAAATGTAACCCCTGCCAGACTTTGATAAGACTTGTTATCTAATTCACTAAACTTTGCTAAATACTGAAACTTTGTGCCTTGGGTATTTTTCTGATCTTGATCATGATTTTCTTTTTCAATCAGTCCTGCTGTAAATGCCAGAGACCTCTGTTTAGAAAATCTGACAATGCCAGTTGCACTGCTGTATGAGACATGGGATTGGTCTTCATTAAATGAGAAATTTAGACAAACTATAAGGTTTTATGTCTATATGTGTATACATATACACACACACACACACACACACACACACACAAAATGTATTTGTTTGAAAGATATGTTTTGGTTTTAATCTACTGTTGTCCTCTTTAGAATAGAGTAGAGCTGGAAGGGACCTTGGAGGTCTTCTAGTCCAGCCCCCTGCTCAAGCAGGAGAACCTATACCATCCCAGACAAGTGACTGTCTAGTCTCTTCTTAAAAGTCTCCACTGATGGAGCACCCACGATTTCTGGAGACAAGCTGTTCCATTGGTTAATTGACCTCACTGTCAAGAAGTTTCTCCTTAATTTCAGGTTGCTTGTCTCTTTGA
The DNA here is from genome assembly GCF_001527695.2 of Protobothrops mucrosquamatus. Classification (NCBI taxonomy): domain Eukaryota; kingdom Metazoa; phylum Chordata; class Lepidosauria; order Squamata; family Viperidae; genus Protobothrops; species Protobothrops mucrosquamatus. Next base: position 193,066 of record NW_015386304.1, read on the forward strand.
TCAGTTTCCAACCATTGTTTCTCATTCTTCCCTCCGCAGCCGTTCTTCATATGTTTTAGTCTCCAGGCCTTTGATCATCCTGGTTGCTCTTCTCTGAATTTTTTCCAAACTCTCAACATCTTTTTTGTGATATGGTGACCAAAATTGGCTACAGTATTCCATGTGGGGTCTTACCAGGATTTTATGAAGCGGTACTAATACTTCGCATGATCTTGATTTAATAGAAAGTGAAAGAAAAATACAGATTTAAGAAACTAAATTATATAATTGAAGAGCAACAGATGGTAAACACTGTCTGGAATCTAGTTTTTTTTTCATTTCTGAATTTGCAAAGTTTGATGAAAAAAACTAAAAAATGATGTATGCTTGTTATGCATGTGTATTTAAACCTTTAAAGAAAGTGGAAAATGTACTCCATTATTTCTCTCCCTACCATGTTAAGCACCCATTTCATCAATGTAGGAATCTAAATTAAAATATTCCTGATAGTTTACCTCTGGCCCCTGGTTAAACACATGCAACCAAGTGAGTTCACCTACTCTCCAGATAATTGTTATCACTATTATGCAGATTTCTTTTAAGATTGTTTTCTTCACATTGACATTAAATCTGTCTTTCTGCAGCATAAATCCTGAACTTTTGAGAGAAAAACATTGTCCCATGATATCCTGTCAGCTTTACCAGGTAGACTAAACAGGAAACATGACTCAATAACTAATTCTACTTTAACAGACTATTAAATAGTCTGAAAATCCAATTCTCCCACTTTATAGTCTGAGAAACTAAGGAGAGACCCGTTTAAACCTCTTATCCTGCCTACTATTCAGCTGCAGCTATGATGTCTCTTATCTAAGCATTCCCTAGGCAGCATCTCTTTGTCCCACAAAGCTTTACACATTCTTTCAAATACTTGGAAGAATGCTGTCATACACAACCTCACTCCCAGTTCTTTCAGTCTCTCTTCATTAGATTTAAATTTAAATTTCCAATTTCTTGATCTATTTCTCCAAACCTTGCCCAGAACTAAATATAATACTGAATGTTGGTCTGACCAATGCAGAATAAAATGGAACAATTACTCCCTTTAGTTATAAACTATGTTTCTGTCATGCAGCCTAAAACTGTCTTTACCTTTATTGATAGACACTGAGCGTAGAAACTGAGGGCTAGGCAACAAGACTGCTTTCAAGTAGCAGGTCTGGCGTCCCTGAGGTCACTCACCCTTGAATTTCTGCCATATCTTCCTCTGGAGTCCTGAGTACTCTCCGAGTTTGGTTGTTCGCTTGCAAACATTTCATTACCCAATAAGTTAACATCAATGCAAGTGAGTGTAGGATTTGTTTCCTGTTTACTGTATATACAATAGTTTGTCCTGCCAACATTGTTGGGGATATGGCTTTGTCCTTGGTAATTCCTTGATTTAGGATGTTGTTTTCTACTTGATTGTTTGTCTGGTATTAATCCCTGCTTAAGGACTGCTAAAGAGGATGTGTTTTATTTGTTACATAAATATGGTTTATTTATGTGTCAGCTGGTGGCTGATTTGTCTCAATGCGAAGCTTCCAGGAATTACCTAATATTTTTTTATTTAGTTTAGTGTAGGATGCTCACAATTTCCCAGTTGAAACTATGATTGAAGACAACCTGTATTGATCTTTCCAAATGTATAGGTTATTCATTCTTTCTTCATTTTTAAATTTGTATATAATTTTATACTATCCAAAACCCCTACTGCAGTAACCTTTTTTCAAGCAAAATGCATATTTTGGAATTCTAATTTATACTTTATTACTAGAATAGCATACACAGAAGCCTAATCAAAATTTCACAAATTAGAAAGTGTGTGGAACTGTGTTTAGTTGGAGTTGAAATATATGTGTTTTGTATGCTGGAACATATATATATATGTATGTATGTATATATATATATGTGTGTGTGTGTGTGTGTGTGTGTGTGTTTCAAAATTTGGATTGCTAACAAAGAATTAAGGGAGTACTGGGATAGCTATTTCTAACCTTATTTGGTTTTCATCAGCCAGACATACCCTTCTGAGATTCGAACCTGGGCTGTCTGCATGTGTATATATATATATATATATTTGTTTTCTGAGGTTTTCGCGGGTGTTTGTATGTAGGTCTTTAGTTATTCGGGTTTTCTCCCGCGTAGAATTAAAAGTACCTTGGCGACGTTTCGACGAAGTCACATTCGTCATCTTCAGGCTGGTGTCTTCAGCTTCGTGCTTCTAAGAGTGGTGTGTGATCGCAGCTGTTTCTTCC
>NW_015386304.1:197049-223133 GCF_001527695.2 Protobothrops mucrosquamatus
ATGATGATGATGATGATGATGATGATACACACATACTCAGTATATGTTTGTGTGTGTGTGTGTAGAAAGCTGAACTTAAGGTATCTTTTATGTTTAACAGAAAATATTTCCTGTTGCAGTCTAACAACCAAGCAAATCAAGACATTTTATTGAAACATGACTTTCCTTGATCCTAATAAAAAGTTGCTAGAAGTAATGGATGACTACTATAGATAATCCTCACTTACTTATGACAGTTGGCAGCTGGAGCTCCATGGCTAAGTGATGCAGTGGCAAGGTGTGATGTCACATGACTGTGCCAATTTATGACAGCAGTTTGGTAATCCCAGTTGTCGTTGTTAAGCAAATCCCATGTGGCTGCCGTTCCCCTGCTGAGTTCCCCATATACTTTGCTGGTCAGAAGCTGGCAGTAAAGGTTCCAAAAGGCAATCATGTGACCGTGGGACGCTGCAGTGTCATAACTGTGAACTGGTTGACAAGTGCATGAATTGTGATCGTGTGACCGTGGGAATGCTGCAACAGCTTTGAGAAGTCACTGAACAAGTGGTCATTAAATGAGGATTAGTTGTATATTTAGCACGCTTAAAGAACATCCAAAGTATCTAATAAAATATTTTTTGCCTTTAAAAAGTCGTGAGATACGTGGTTCTAGCTGTCTTGATCTAATTCAGCAGTTTATTTATAAATGATGTCATCCAAACATAGACATGTTCAGTTTAAAATTATATAAAACTCTAGTGTGCAGTGATAAGTAAGTGAAACCATTTTCAAAAAAAATATTAGTTATCTCTTTTCTTCAGATATGGAAAATTGCTAAGAATGAGAGCACTGTTTTATAATTAAATTTCAGTAGGAGCATGGTGGATCGCATGGTTAGGATGCTAGGTTGGAGGTTAGCAAGCCTGCATTCGAGACCCCGTGTGCTGCCAAGGGGTGAACTCTCAACCTTTGCTCCAGCTCCTGACAGGAACATGAAAGGACATGGCAGACAGCTCTGCTTTGTGTATAGAAGGGAAAATGGGCTGGAGAAAAGACACTTCTTTTCAACAGCTCCATGTTGCAGTTCCCCTCCCTTCCATGGGCAGAAGGGAACTCCTTCCTCACATGCTGGTAGGATTTTGGCATGGAATATTTGCAGCATTGGGCATTTGGAAACTAGCAGAAAACCTCTTGTTTCTTGGGGCTGGCTGCAAATGCCCCATCCTGCAAATGGCCTGTGCCAGTATCCTGCTTGGATTTTGGGACTGACTTTTTCATCCAGCCTCCTTGAAAATGAATGCATGCTTTGGCAGAAAAACTCTGTCCTGCGGAATGAAGTCAACCCAACAGGCAGTGCTTTTGCTCTCAAGGAGGCTGGATGAAGATGTCCCTTCCTTTTTCACCTAGCCTTCTTGAGAGCAAAAATACTTCTTAATAGATTGATCTTGCATGGTGGGGTGGGATTTCTGTGCTAAGCAGTGTTTTTGCCTTCAAGGAAGCTGAGTGAAAAAGTTCCTTCCAAAATCCAAGTAGGATTTCCTGTTTGGTTTTCATGATGGACTTTTTTCAACCAGCCTCTAGGGACTCCTCTGGGCAGGCAGCAGTGACCTTCCCTGCCAACTTCCCCATTGACTTTTTGGGGAAGCTGGCAGAGAATATTGAATACGGTGATCACATACAATGGTTGTAAGTTTGGGCACCAGTTATAAATCCCTTTGTCCAGTGCTGTCATAATTTCAACAGTCGCTGAACAAATAATCATTAAGTGATAATTACCTGTAGACAGATCCTCCTTTCTTACATCAGGCATAGCAAATAATGAGGTTGGGGAAAGGATAGCTGCAGTAAGAAGAGAAAACAAAAGAGCAAGAGTGATAAAGATGAAAGGGAAAAATAAATGAGGAGCAATGTTTGATAAAGTTTAAGGAAAGAAAAAAGAAAAAAAAGCATTGTTTTTGAAAAATTAAACCTTTCTTTTGTTGCAGAATTCATTCATTCAAAATTTTATTTTATTTATTTTTTTATCCCACTGTACACTAGGGTTGTGTACAGGAAAAACTGCAAGCAGACTGAGAGGTGTTCTCATTCCTACCTGACAATCCTTCATATCAGCTATTGAAAAAAGTATTTTCCAATGACAAAATGTTACTTTAAAAAGTGACAAAATCCCAAATCTTCCCATTACAACTATTCAGTATCTTTTTTCATCTTAAGGGGGTCAAAAACAGTATTTTGTTATAGAAAAATACAGTTTTGTAACTGTTCTCAGTCAGCAGCTCCAAGAGCGTTGCCAAAAACAAACAAACCTCTTTGCAAAAACTATTTGACCTTCTGTGAGAGCAAATAGGAACAAAACATGCTGTTGAGACCATTGATGTGGGTTATCTGAGGCAACAAAATCATTTTTGACCAATCATAGGTCAACCTACCATACAAGACATATTTCATAAAATATGAATTTATTTTTGTTTTGATATTATCGTCTATTCTTCCACCTTCCATCTTCTCTGAGAGCACTTCTTCAATAAAAAATAAATATGAAAAAAAACTGAGAAGAGCAATAGAAATAAACAACTAATTCACATTGAAAAGGAATGATTGAAGAGGAAGGTTTTTCATGCAGGAAGAACACAGGAAAGTACAACTCCTGAGAAAGTCTTTTACTTTGGCTTTAATATCCAGACTTTAGAAGCTTCTTTAGGAGAGCTTCTCCTATTGCTTTTAATGTCTGGTCATGGTCATATGAAGTCTCTCTCAGCCAGGCCTCAAGCTTTTTAAGCCCTTAATGCTCACAATCAATATCTTAAACTATGCTTGAAAAATAATTCTCTATCAGTGAGGGTCTTTCAGCACAGAAGTAATATAGACCTAATGTTGTGCGTTAGTAAGCAGCCTAGTTGCTGCATTTTATATAATTAAACATTCCAGACATTTATTCTGGACAGCCCACATAGAGTCTACTGCAGTAGTTAAGTAACATAGATAATTTTATAAATCTGACCATTTGTGGAATGATTGCAGCTGATGCACAAATCATAATTATGCAAATTGCTTATGTGCTGCTATTGCCAACTGTGAATCTATGAATTACTCTGAATCTAGGGAACCGTGAAACAACCTTCCTTTCTTTTTCTGCAATGGTGTCTGTCCTTTGAGGTTGTCCTGAAAAGAAGCAACAGCCATGAGTTTTAACACTACTTTTATTGTAATGTTACGATACCAGAATATTACAAATCTGAGCTTCCTCCTCGCTTACTTTTATTCTTCTGAAAACTAGGGACTTTTTGAGACACTTTTTCCAATTCAACCCCTCCTTGGACTCAGGTTTCGTTTATCAGACCGTTGTCTAGGCTATGACTGTTCCTCCTGTCTCCTAAGATCATTCCCACATGCTGCTACTGTACATCTGGCTATGGAAGTTTTGAGCCATACTGATAATTTTCTCAGTGATCCCTCCCAAGATGTTGCCTGTCTTCCTAGATCCATTGTTCAACAGCAGGGCCTTCTTTTCCCCTAAGGAAAGTTGACCTCTTCTTTGTGCACATTTTACATTTTTCTCTAATAATTTAGTGTGAGTAAATTTATATGGATTGGGAAAGACCCAGAGTTAAAATTAATGTTTTTACAAAATTTTAAGTTTTCTAAATATCAATGTCAATGCTGTATAAATACCAGTGCACCCAAATAATATAACATACTATTTGGGTTTTATGGTGATCAAATAAAGCAATATTTTAAAAAGATGGTGTTATGGCAACTATGCCCCTTTCTCTCCCCCCCAACAGACAAAGTTTATTGGTTTCAAGACAACAGTGATCCAGTGAGGCTAGATTAGTAGAAATAGCCCTGACTCGGATTGGGAAGCTCAAGTATTGAAAATTAATGAGCAGTCAAGGATTCCAGGATCTGTTCTACTTTAATGAAAAGGCATCCAGTAGGCAGATGACTGACTCACTGGTTCACCCATCAAATTTTCATCTAAGCAAGTGACAACCTTCTCTTTCTGAGACTGCTGCAAACTGTTACTAGCTGAACACACTTTATTTTGAGGGGTCCTTGCTACTCTGGGCAGCAATGATGTTATCTAGTTTGGGTAATGAAATGTCTGCACAAAAACCACTAAGCTCAGAGAGCACCGAAGACCCCTCGTTTCAACCCTGAGTTACAAATATTCTCCTCTATTGGTGAGGATTCAATATTTTGAATTGTGTCTGAGTTAATAATAATAGAATTAGTGTGGACATGCATTGTAGGGTAGCAAATAAATGTTATAAATGCTTGTTGCATTTAGAACGTGAAAGATGCACATATCTGTACCATTTTACTAAGAGTATGTGGACTTTGGAAATATTACAAACTAGAACATAATTTCAGCCATTCTCAACAAACGTAATTGATTTATTACTTCCTTTGTTTAACTTCATATGTTTGGATATATTATTACCACAATGACTGAAAAGTTACTTTCAGCTCTCAGTATGATAACTATTTGGTAGTATAAGATTAGTGCATTTTTTGATCTGTGTTATACAATTGAGTCAAAATGGAGGGAGCACAGAATTATCTGGGGAGCTGGTAGAAATGTACAGTATGTATGCTCTCCAGTTTTTGTTCTTAAAATATTATTTCTATTCACAGTGTCACATGCAGATATAACCTATGGTAATATATTCCATGTTAATTTCTTTTGACAAGTATCTGAATTGTTTATATTTTTAGTGCCTGTTTTCTTAAAATTCACAGCATCTTGGAGGGAAAGTTTATAAATCTTTCAGAATTTTGTGTTCTTCAGGAGATTTGGAGTTAAGATAAATATGGGCCAAGCTGCTGACAGAAAATCTTGTTTAATTTTCTATGGTACTTTCTGAGGCTTATTTTCCAGTTACCAGTGTACAGTATTAGTTTTAATGAAATACATATATTATTAAAATTGAACAGTTACTATAATTTCTCTTTTATCAGATAAATGTAGCATGTGATTGGACATGAAGAGTCTTCATGTATCTATTTTGTTCCTCAAAGCTGCCAATACTCAGTTATTAAAGGAAAAAGAAAGTATAATCTAACTCAGTTTTGTAAACATTAGTGTTATGAGCATCCTGCAGCTGATTTGTGTCTACAGTTTTTTAAGACACTGTTTGCTTGTCTGGGTAATGTTTCATGTGCACTTCTTTATTTAGCAGCCAGACAGAAGATGTTGACTAGTAAAACATTGTAAATAAATCAGATTCATTTGTGCTGCTTGGTTTGGTTTAGATAAGCAGACCATCCTACTTTTCCTAGTAACATATATAAGAGTCTTGGGGTTTGTTTGGTTTTTTTGCTCTATATTTGACTCTTGAATAGCTTGCTGGTTATGGCAGGGACAGACACAATTCTAACATTACTGACTGATTCATTTTTTCCAAGGTGACAGATTTCTACAGGATTTTTTTTTTAAAAAGTGGGACTGAAAAAAAATGGGACCAATATCAATTCCAAAGATCACCAGTTTCTGTAGTAAAACTACCTTTACCAAATTAGGTAGTTAATTTATCTATTGAATATTTCCTGCCCCACCTTGGAAATATCAAACATTGAAATTGGAACTTGTTGCAAATGAAGTTTATGATTAACAAAATAGGTAAAAAGGATGTCTACGCGTTCCACCTGTGGTACTTTGCCACGTGGCAGGTGGTACGCAACCGTCCTAAAGGAGTGTAGCAGGGAAGGGGAATGAGCCCAAGCGAGCCAAGCCTGAGGGAGATGCAACTGCAGGACTGTCTGGGCTTGGCAGAAGCCTCAGGAGCCGGCAGGGCTCCAGCTGATTGGCTCCAGCTGATTGGCGCTTCCGGAAGCAGCGCGGAGCTGGAGGTGAACTGAAGAAAAGGGGGGGGGAGAGGAGACGCTATAAAAGGAAGTGGTTTGGGCGGGAAAGGGGAAAAAAAGACAACAGGGAAAGGTTTAATCCCTCTAAACCAATGTAATTAGTTTTACCCTCTTTAATTGAGTCTGTCTATGGCTTTTAGAAATTTTTCTTTGAAGGTAAACAGGCTTAATTTAAAGTTAAAGCTTTTTGCAATTGCATTTCAGTCTCGAGTTGCAACATTGTGACACGTGACAAGCCTGAGGCAGCTTAAAGGGGAAAAAAAACCAGGAGTTTATGTGTTTCTTTATTTTGTGAGCCTTTCTTGCTTTGCACTTGATTCCTGTGTCTTTAAAGGGTACAGGGAAGGGATGGGGGGTGCATTCTTACTACACTGTAGAAAGAACTCAGAAAGGCGAGAGGAAGAAGGGCCGACCAGCTAGCTCAGGGGTCTACAAACTTTAAACCTGTGGACTTCAACTCCCAGAATTCCTCAACCAGCCATGATGGCTGAGGAATTTTGGGAGTTGAAGTCCACAAGTCTTAAAATTGCCAAGTTTGAAGACCCCTGAGCTAGCTGGTAGTGGTGCATATTAATAAACATGGATAAATTCATCATACATTTGTCAGTGCAAAGAGAAAGTGATTCAGCAAAGGAACAGCCACCAAAGAAACTAAATCTGGTACTTTTCTCCTTTTTTTCTACAGTTTGTAATATTTTATAAGATTATAGAAAAAAAATGCAAAAGCAAATAGTAGGACACAGTGGGAAAGAAAAAGGGGGAAAAAGTGAGGGGGAGAAGGGAAAAAGAACAAACTTCCTCTGTTGCAGTAGAAGGAAGCATTAACATTGAACCTCAACTTTTTACTTTTTCATAATATTATATACTAGCCATTTCTATAACAACAAATGAATCTAATCAGTAAAACCCAAAATCCCCCCCTTTTATTTAGTCATCAAGTTTTTGAGGCTTATTTTCCAGTTACCAGTGTACAGTATTAGTTTTAATGAAATACATATATTATTAAAATTGAACAGTTACTATAATTTCTCTTTTATCAGATAAATGTAGCATGTGATTGGACATGAAGAGTCTTCATGTATCTATTTTGTTCCTCAAAGCTGAAGTCATAATCAGAAGAAAGGGCTGGAGGAAAACTACTTGTTTACACTTTGTTTCAGGCTAAAGATGGTTAGAAGAGAACAGGCAGAATCCTTCTCTTCCAACAATCAGCAATTTTTGCTAGATTGGATCACATAGTGGCATATCAGCATTCTTGAATATGGGCAGTGTTTGTTGTTTTTGATAGTGACACTGTTTCAGTCTAGAGGTTCTTCTGACCCTGTCAAAATTTTTTGAAATAAAAAGCATTCCTGGGTGTTGTTGGCTGAGGATTACTTATTTCTTGGTCAGTGTTTATAAAACCAAAGACTGCTTCCAAGTTTTGATTCCTAAAATGTTCTAAAGCATCTTGGCAGTACATCTGCAAATCAATACACTTTTCACAGCAGTTATAATAGCAAGTGAATTTACTGTTGAGAGGAAGACTTTTATTTTCTCACATTCAAGCCATTATGTTTATAAGTGCTGAGGAAATGTGATATACTTACAATAAAAATAGTAGCTCAAGAGAAAAATTGCATGTCAGATGGAACGTACGCTTATATTTACTGTGTAGATTGTCCAGAAAAACACCAAAATATTCAGAGCTGTCCAAAAAATTGATCTTCTCCAGCCAGGTTATGAATTCTGAGAATGTTAGTCCTAAGATACCACCAGTGCAGAAGTTTGGGGAAACTTAAATAACCATCATTGTTTTACCAGTCATATGAAATAGAGCTATGCAAACCCTTAGAAAGATATGTTTTGGAATGTACAAAGTGTGCACAGTGGATCTTTTCTCTAGACGGACATGATTACGGTACTTTGAAAGCTACTTCTGTTTTGTTGCGATTGTGATGCCTGGCCACTTTATTTCATTTTTCCTTTATTTTGCTCTTGCCCATTGCTCTTGCTTTCTGTGTTGAATCCAGACAGGTTTGACCAAATGATTCACCACATGTACTGCTTGTTTATTGTTATTGGATATTAGTAACCTAGTTATAACATTATATAATTTAAAAAAATAATATTTAACTTGTTTAATTTAGGCATAGCCTGACTCCAACCGAGTTTGGGTAGTGCACAATAAAACCAACAACAAAAAATCAGGAAATAATAACTATGAAAGAGTAAAAGAATATACAACAAAAATCAATAGCATATCTGGTTAACCGCACCCACGCACAACCTAGCAGGGACCCCAGCTACCGCAATCCATAGCTTAAGAACAGTCAGGTCTTTTAAGGTTTTCTGAAACGTCAGAAAGGTGGAAGTGGTGTGTATTTTGGGGAAATCTCATTCCATATGACAGGGCTGTTACAGAGAAGACATGCTTCTGGGGTTCCGATAGGTGACAACGATATAGGAAAGAGTGGCATCTTTCTTGGATTGAACCAATTGGGCTGCAATGGTATGTGGTAATGAACTTGGGAGACAAGGGGGAACAGTCAAGAGGCAGCTTAGCCCTCAGAAGGAATGTGAGTGTGGCAAACGTCTCAGAAGGAATCCTTCCTGGTTTCTTGGGCTTTAAAGGCGATGGGGGAGAAATGTACTTTCAAATTTATTCTGTTAATATAATCTTATAATAAAGTACAATTAGTTCACCTGGACATGCAACCTGTCTGGACTAGCTCTCAATACTAAGGGGCTCTCACAAAGAAGAAATTACTCTCCAAAGCACCTGAGGGCAGGAGAAGAAGCAATGGATGGAAATTAATCAAGAAGAGAACTAACCTAGAACTAAGGAGAAATTTCCTGACACTTAGAAAGATTAATCAGTGGAATGCCTCCAGACGTTATTAATGCTCCAATACTGGAGGTTTTTAAGAAGAGATTGGACAATAATTTATTATTCAAGTGAAATGGGTGATTCTATGGAAGATAAAGTGTCCCTCAAATGAACAGGCACAATGCCTTGCAATGGTGTCCTATAGGACTACCAAGATATGCCCATCATTGTCCATGCCATTAAATTCTGGAGCAGTTGAAGCTTTCGAGTGGTCTTGAAGGACAGCCCATATAGAGTACATTGCAGTTTAAGCTGAGATGTACTATAAAATAGTAAATATTATTATAGCACAAGATGATGATGATGGTGCTATCCATTCTGTTGTGTCCGCATAGGGTTTTTAAAAAATATTGATTGGCAAAAAATATTCATATCTTTACTAATATTGTTTTTAATAGTTGGCTTTTAATTGATTTTTTAGGAAAATATTTGCATTCTTGGCTATGTTATATGTGCATATTCTGAGGTTTTATCTCAAAAGGTAAATGTTGAAAGCACAATGTCATATCCAACTTCCTGTTTTATAATGCTTTCATAAAGTGAGAATAAGATCTGATAAAATGATAATTACATCTTAGAACTGAGGGTCTTGATTTTTTTACTTTTTCCTATTAACTGCAATTTTGTTATTGTGCAGCTGCCCCATTTTACTAAATACAGCTTTTGAAATGTAAATCATATCATGTTCTAAAATGCATTATTGACATCATTCAAGACTGTCTTTGCATTTCAAAGGCATAGGCAATCATACTTAGATCTCAAAATTCTAACAAATCCCCTTTAATGTGTATAATCAGTTCCTACTAAATAGGGCTCTGTGTGTGTGTTTGTGCGTGTGTGCTTGTATGTGCATGCAAGTGCTTTTATTCCTTGAATGTTGTAGATCTCACCATAAATCATCTTAAAACATCTTTCTTTTCAATTTCTTAGCCTGCACAAGCGAACGGTGAAGCTCAAAGTGATGACAGAAAAGGAGTGAAGAATACCTCTGGCTGACTGTAAGCAAAATGAGCACAGAAACAAGTGACAGAACCCTATGATGTTCTCCAAGCAGAGACTTAGACTAAATGTCGAACTTCTTTTTATGCACGGAATGGCTGCTATCTTCTTCACAAATACAATGGCTATAATTCTTTGTCAGGACGGTTGAGGCACTTCACCGGCACTGGCCATCTGAATTTGAAACACATCCCATTTTCCCTAGGTCTTAAAGGAGCTGAGAACAGGTGGGAACCAAGGGATGTTAAATGCTGGATTGGGATAAAAAAATGGACACTCAGAAGTGAAGATGGAAGTAACTTGATCCCTCCTACTGCATAAACTGCCTCTGGAAAGGAAAGGTTAAGATTGGAGTCACAAGCTTTAGTGGGAGAGCAGTATGCAGGAAGCTGGTTTTCAGGCCACAAATGCTTTCACAGGTAAGGATTTTGTTGCACTGAACTATAATCTTCTGTTGCTTTTTTTGCATCAGATGTAAGGATTTGAGATATGCAAATCAAAGCCTTGCACTCTTACGGTTTATTACAGTTGCATATCAACAGCTGCTTTTATTGATATCCTTCTGATGAGGAGAATCAGATTAATATCCAACTGAAGAAGTATTATTAAATATTTCAGTTAGTTTTCATTCAGTGCTAGGCATGAAGCATGATAAAGGATACGAAGTTTTATATATATTTCCAGAATATTACGTGGTGAATTTGTTTTTCAAACATCAAATGCTAGATGACTTTGTATGTAAAAGATATAATTCATAAACTTTATATTGACCTTGTTAAATTCAATATGCCTGCTGTTGAAAAACTGGAATAATGCAATATATGTTTCATCAAGGAGCTTCTCAAACTTTGTCAGTTAAAGCTTTTAACCTTTGTTTTTTTGGATTTGGTCAGAAAAGCCTGGGAAATCATGAGCAACAGTAAGTGGTGACTCTTTGGACTCCAACAGAGGTTATTTGGAAAAACATAGTGGTCATGCAGTGTAACTCTAGTCAGACAATTTTTTTTCATATGTGGGTGAACTTGGCAATTTAAATCAGCAAGAGATGCTGGATGTGGTTTGTTTCTATTTTTTCAGTTCAAGGTTCTTGGGAACCCTACAATAAAATGAAATAAATATCAGGGTTACATTCATTTTTTTCACAGCTTGATTTAGTGAAATTCTAGTAGATACCATAATAATCTACCAAAGGAAATTTAGACACATTCTTCTAGCACTGTTATATATTTTAATGGTTTAGTCGTTTCTGTTGGTAGAGATTAGAGATAGTGAGGTGGGTTGATTTTGTCATCTTGCAGAGTTAACTGAGTGATCTGATTTTCTAAGAGTCCAATCCAGACTATTGGATTACTGTGTTAAATTCCACTGAAGCTGATGAGACACTGATTTCAATACAGACTAAAGCTACTTACGTGAATCTGAATCATCACAATTAAAAGTAAAGAAGTGGATATAATCCAACTCATCCTAAACTGTCCCACTGAAATTTTGGAATGTCTGTCATAATGCTCATGTCAAGGATTGTTTATAAGATCTCAGACATTCTGCAAATGTCTTCTCTATAATAGGACTTTGTCCTAAGACATTTCCAATCTTTATATGCTTCCTTCAAGGCTGCAATCTGTTTCTGACCTAGGTGATTAGGAAAAGAACACCTTCTGAAATGTGTACAGAGAGCTATATAGAACAGAACAGAATAGAATAGAATAATAACTTTATTGTCACTTTGGATGTACACTAATCGGCATACATTAAAATGAAATTTCGTTGCATTCAGCTCTCAAAGGTCACCACCATATAGAGCTTATATATGGCATATATGTGTTTGCTGGTAATTTGCAACAAGTCAAAATTATCAATGGAAGTTGATATAGCTAAAATTATGCCATGTCAGATAAAAACCATGTGAAATTGTTCTTAAAGAAAATTGCTGAATAGATCAAAATACTTTTTTTCCATATTCATAATCTGTAAAGCAATGTGTATTATTAGAGACACTGGTGACTGTTAAGCAAAATATATATTCCCCAAAGTCTAGTTTAAATTTATCGTGGTATAGATGGTCCTTGACTTACGACCACAATTGAGCCCAAAATGTTGATTGCCAAGCAAGACAGTTAAGTGAGTTTTGCCACTTTTTCCAAATTTTCTTGCGACAGGTGTTAAGTGAATGACTGCAGTTATTAAGTGACACGGTTGTTAAGTGAAGCTGGCTTCCCCATTGACTCTGCTTGTTAGAAGGTCGCCAAAGGTGACGACATAACCCGGGGACACTGCAGCCGCCATAAATATGAGCCAGTTGCCAAGCGTCTGAGTTTTGTTCACGTGACCGTGGGGATGCTGCAACGGTTGTAAGTGTAAAAAGTGGTGATGTCAGTTTTTCAATGCCATTGTAACTTTGAATGGTGGCCAAAAAATACTTCTAAGTTGAGGACTACTGTCCTTCTTACAAAAAATAAAACAGCCTAGAAATGGAATGACAAATGAGTTGGAACATGTACGAAGATTAGAAGATAAAGATGTCCTTGAGTCAAGTTCCTGAAAAAATGCAGTTGAAACCACATCCAGGAAGTTTCCTTGGCAGGGCTATGGAAGTGATTTGCCATTGACCTTTCAGCCTAGCCAGCTGTCTTAGAATTTTTAAGCAGTCCCCCTTTCCAAGTACTATCTGTATTCATGTCAGAAGCACCTACAAAGCTAACTGAAGGGTGCTTCTCGATTAAAAGGATTAGCCAGTGACAACACCGTTGCGCAGGAGACCCCCGACTACCAAAAATAATGCAATCTTTGGGGAGGCTCCTTTCATATCGCCCTTTCCAGGTACTAAACCCAATTGACCCTGCTTAGCTTCGAAAAGTAAGTCAAGGTCAGTTAGATGATGCCATGTTGAGAAGCAATATAATGTAATTTGCTTTTATATGCTTCCTGGATATACTGTAGGATGATATTATACTTAGGATGATTCTTAAGCTCTGTAAATTGTGATGACGTCTCTTGTGGTAATATTTAAAACAAGTAAGATTATAGCCTTTGTTATGTCATACATTAAAATTATTTCTGCCATAAGTTACTTCTATTTTGTGTAACATAAGGTTATGTAATATTTTGCGCTGAAAGTTGCTACTAGATATTCTGAACTTCACTTCATACACGTAGAGAAAATTTTAAAATAAATAGAATTACAAATATAACCCTTTAACTAGTGAAGTTGTGGTCTTCAGAAGTATATTTTAAAACTACATTAAAGTATTTTTATGAACTTTAATGTTGCTTGACTATGAAGACTGCTACAATAGTTTGTGTTCTTATTTTAGACGCACAATATTTTTAAAGCTTTATTTAGAAGGCCAAACTGAAAGAATAATGAAATAATTGGTCACCCTGATCTAAATAGCTTGCGGGAGGTAGCATAATGCTCACCAGGCAGTTTAGATTGTAACTCTAACCAGCTCTATCCAGCATGGCTAATGATCAGAAATAACAGGTGTTGCAAATAAAAAAGGTCTATTGCAGTTTTGCATGGTTTAATTTTCCAAAAAGATTAATAAATGATTAATCACTGACAATGTTTAATTATAGTAGAATATTTAAATAGTCTTTATATATTAGACTATATGTAAAGTGTATGTAAGTTTATGAACATTACATGATTAATTCAAAATCAGTTTTCTGTATGTATCCCAACATGGAAAATTACAAAGAAAGATTATAACACGAGTAAGCTTTCCCATAACTGTTTCTCAACATACTGTGTGATTCTGATGGAAAGTTTATGGTTAAAAAGCACACTCCCTGTTGTTCTTGATACCTGGATACTTTCAGTTAAACCTTGTTCAAGTATCCCGTTCATTAATTAACAGAGATGGCTAAACTTTAGAATTACAAGCAGTTCTCACTTAAATTGCAAAGGGTTAAGAATTTTGTGACATTTGGTAGAAGATCAGTATTCTTTCCCAAAAGAAATTTCATTGTTCACAAGTTGTGACAATACAAGTTCTACACAGAAGAGAGATTGTATCTCAGTGGTAGTTCATGCTTTGTATGTCAAAGGTCCCAAGTTTAATCTTTAACATCTCCTGGTTAGTCTAGAAATGTTTCCTGCCTGAGTGGGGGAAAGCTACTGTTTGTCAGTACTGACAATACTGAGTTAGGCAGACTGACGGTATGACTCAATAGATTGGAACATCCTGTGTTCCTTTCACAACTTTGTATAAGTGCAAATCCAGCTGGCAATGCTTTAAAGCATCCAAAGATACTGTTGAGGGAACTATAATTATGAGGAGGCAATGACAGAGGGAAAAAAATGGCAGCAAATGATATAGCATAGTCTGCAAATCCCAAAAAGCTCTGCTATTATGGACCAGTCTAAATAAGGAAGACCAAAAAAAAGAGAGAGAGAGAGAGAGAGAGAGAACAGATTGGCTGTTTGTGAATAAAAGAGCGATAGGTTGCTAGAAAATTTCCAAATGTTTATGAGTTAACAGGGTAATTGTTTCAAACTGTCTGCTTTTGGTATCTTTGATAAACTCATTCAGTTTCAGTTCCTGTCAGATGCAAAAATGACAGTTCA
The DNA here is from genome assembly GCF_001527695.2 of Protobothrops mucrosquamatus. Classification (NCBI taxonomy): domain Eukaryota; kingdom Metazoa; phylum Chordata; class Lepidosauria; order Squamata; family Viperidae; genus Protobothrops; species Protobothrops mucrosquamatus. Next base: position 211,335 of record NW_015386304.1, read on the forward strand.
AGTGTCAGCTCCTCTGCTGATCACTGAACAAAATGTTGTGAAAGTTTCCTTTTGCTTACGATAAATCCTACTGGCTTTGGATGACTTACAAAAATATGCTCAGATAATATAATAATGAAACTCTAGAAGCTCTGTCTGAAAACTCTGATGTAGAGGGTGCTTACTTCAATTCCAGAAGCTGTTTGTTCCTTAATGTTGGCCCAGCTTGTATAATTGACAATAATTGCTGATTCAGACAACTTTAAATTTCTTAGAATAATTTTTCCAGAGTGTATTTCCTAAACCGGTGCTCTCCAGATGTGTCTATTGGCTGATGAGAGTTGCTAGTCCTAAACAAATTTGAGACAATTGTTCTGGAACTTCAGAAGGCTTAGGATATTATGTTCAGATGTTAAAAAGTCCTTAAACTATTATTTAAAAGCACACGTGTCTCCTTTTAAATGATATTGCTTAAATGTGTGGTCCCAAAGACACAAAGCAAAACTTTCTGAGATAACTTATGAAGAAACTGCTGATAGAAATTCTATCACATTTTGTGTTAAACGTTTTGGAATATTTTTTTCTACCACAAAAGAAAATTTTAACTGCTCATATTTCCCAATGTAAGTTTTTCTCATAAGAAATACATAAGTATCCTGACATCATTATTATTATTATTATTATTATTATTATTATTATTATTATTAATAATAAACCACAGTATTCTGGAGTTTTCTGTTTACTCTGATTGTCAAATTAATTTCATTAGAGATTTGAAAACATAATGTTTTCTGACGTTCTCAGAAAAGTTTGTATGCAAATTTAATAGAATTATTAAAATGTAATATCATGATGTGCAAATCCAGTCATTGTAGTTGATATGTTATGGTTTATGCTTTAATGTAATATATGAGTGAAACCAATGTTGGTTTATCAAACTAACTGTAGTACAATAAAATGTGACCCTACATAGTGTATGAATCCAGAAAAAAATATGCCTTCCAGAGAAGCCTCTCAACTCTGGTTTATTTGACATTAAGCCACACTGAGCTTGGTAAAAAAAAATTATGAATAAACATTTATGAAAACCTGAAGCGACTGTAAAAGGATCCCTTTCTTGGCAGAGAGATGGACGTTTTAAACTCTTTTATCCTATTAAAAACAGGTACTACTTTTTAATAAAAGAAAATGGCAACAATAATTCGCTGGGTCTGGATTTATGTGAACAGATGGTATGCAGGAAAGAACAGAGAAACTCCAGGGAAGTGTGAGCTGTCCACTGAGCCTTTTCTGGTGTTCTGGTTCTGACACTGTCCCAATGCTGCATTATCTAATTCTGCAGTATTACGAGTTTTTTTTTTTTTTTTTAAAAAAACAACACCTAAGAGATGGCCAATTTTCTGGTTGCTCTGACATTTGTTTTCTCTCTCAAGTTCCTCCCGTGTGATTTAAGGAGCATTCATATAAGGAATTTGCTAGCATAAATGCAGAAGTCAGTATTTCCTTTCATTTAAAAAGATGAGCATAGCCACAAAGAATCTGTCTTTGCAATAAACATCTGTGCACAACCGGTGCTTCTGAGATTGACATTGGTAAAACTGCTTAGAACACAGTCAGTGGAACCCGGATACACTGTTTGTTGGCTAAGCGAGGGGGACATGGAACTTTGTAAACAGGGTAGATAGGGACTCAGAAAAGCATGAAATATTTGTTTAGGATATGAGCGATTCAGAAATTGTATGTTTATCCTGGAAGCTTAGACTATACAAACCCGTAATTTATATTGGCGGAAGATGAATATGCAGCCTGGATGTGTATTCAATCAGTGCAGAGTTAAATGGAAAAACTTGAAATTGCAAATGACGCACTGTTTCCCCCCTTCTGCATCTTATTATATTTGAGTTGTTTATCTTGAAAGAAATGCTCTGTATATTTTGTTACAAATATTGTTTCAGTTGTCCCAGGCAAGACATTGGACAGACATGGGACCGGCCAGTAAAATTGGAAAAAAAAAAAAAAGTTTGGGGCAATCTCCACTGCAGCTTATTTTAAAGAATCAGTTCTGTCAAGCAATGAATATTTTCCTTGTTAAAGAAAAATATTCTCTCTCTCTCTCTCTCTCTCTCTCTCTCTCTCTCTCTCTCTCTCACACACACACACACACACACACACACACACAAACACACAAACACACACAAAATGAATTAATTTTTATAAAATAATATTCTTTAGTATTTAGCAAACAGCATGTTGTCTAGATTCATGTGTTTAAAAAAAAATCAATAATAATTAGTTTCTATGTTTTCATAATCAATATGTTAGTTAATAATATGTTTCTTACATCTTCACTTCAGCCGATGGTCTTCTTCTTACTAATACCTATTTAATGTTACATAGTACATATCACATTCCTTTCTCTCTAACATGTTTTTCTAGCTATTGATAGAAATTGTCCCATGTTCTAAAGTATACTGAATCTTCTTTCTCCTTTATCTTCAATGTCAATCTGTCCATTTCTGCACAATCTAAGGTTTTCATTTTTCCAATATTGAGCAAATATTGGGCAAATACTATTCTTGCTGCAGTTAATACATGTAAAATTAAGTATATACATTCTTTCTCATAATTCTCTACTATTATGTCTAACAAAAACAATTCTGGCTTAAAGTCTATATGTTTATTAATCATTTTCTCTAATCATATAGTAGTAGTAGTAGTAGTAGTAGTAGTAGTAGTAGTAGTAGTAGTAAAGTTGGAAGGGACCTTGGAGGTCATCTAGTCCAACCTCCTGCTCAGGCAGGAAACCCTATACCATTTCGGACAAATGGCTGTCCAGTCTCTTCTTAAAAACTTCCAGTGTTGGAGCATTCACCGCTTCTGGAGGCAGGTTGTTCCACTGGTTGATTGTTCTAACTGTCAGGAAGGTTCTCCTTAGTTCTAGGTTGCTTATGTGTATTCTTGACCAAAATCTTTTAGCTTTAGGGCATGTCCACCAGATATGATAGTAAGTACCTCCATAGTAAATATTTCCAACACTTATTAGATATATTTTTAAACATTTTTGCTAATCTCACCAGTGTTAAATGCCATCTATAAAACATTTTGTATAAGTTTTCTTTATACGTTGCCGCTTTCGTCGTTTTAGAGTTTCTTTCCCATAAGCTTTGCCAGTTTTCTAATTCTTTATTATATCCAAAGTTCTTTGCCCATATTATCATTGTTTCTTTTACTTGTTCCTCTTCCATCTTTAAGCTTAGCAAATATTTGTAAAAAAATTTAATCAGTTTTTTCATCTGTTTTCAGCAGTATCTGGTCAAATTCTGTCTGTTCTTTGTAAAATCCTGTTGTTTTAACATCTTTTTCATATCTCGTTTGAATTTGCAAATATGGCCACCATGATAAATCAATATCCTGCTCTTGTCTATACTTCATTTTCCCTTCATTGTCCAAAATATCTTTATAGGTCACAACTTTCTCATAGTTAATCAAGTTTGGGTAAGCAAACGCTTCCATTGTTGAAAGCCATCCAGGTATTTTAATATAAATTTTTGCTTTTATTTTTTCCCATTCTAAGAAAAGTGCATTTCTAATATAATGATTTTGAAAATATCTATGTATTTTATTCTTCCCATACCACAGAAAGGCATGCCATCCCAATTGTAGGTCATGCCCCTCTAGGTATAGTAATCTTTTGTCTCTAAGCATTATCCACTCTTTTATCCATGTTAATATAGTTGCTTGGTAATATAACGTCCAGTCCAGCAGTCCAAGTCCTCCATTTTCTTTCGCTTCTTGTAGCATTTTCAGTCTAATTCTGGCTTTTTTTCCTTGCCAAATAAATTTCAATATTATTGTGTTTAGTTCATCAAAAAAGGTTTTTCCCAATCTTATAGGTATTATTTGAAATAAAAAAAAGTATTTTTGGTAAGATATTCTTTTCTCTGTTGCTATTCTCCCCAGCATCGAAAGTTGTAAATTTTTCTACTTTTCCAGATCTGATTTTATTTGTTTTAATATCTTACGTAGTTATCTTCTTTAATTGTTGCACATCTTGCTGTTATATGAATTCCCAAATATTAACACTTTAGTCTTTTCTCTATTTTCAACCCTGCCATTTCTCCAAATTCTTCTATTTTCTCCATAAGCCGTTCTTCTAGTATAAAGACCAAGTCGTCTGCAAATGCTTGTAGTTTATATTTTTCATCTTTTATCTCCAGTCCTTTAATTTCTATATCTTGCCTGGCTGAGGAATTCTGGGAGTTGAAGTCTACAAGTCATAAAAGGGCCAAGTTTGAAGACCCCTGGTTTATAGAAATAGATTAAAATTGGGGTGACAGTGGGATCTTTTAGTAATTTTACAAAAGGTTCAGTCTTGTGCCCTTAGCAGAGAATATGGAACACACTTGCAGCATATCTAACATTCTGGCACAAGAATGTCTGAATATACATAATTCATGTTCACAATGGAACAGTGAATTTGTGTAATAATGATAATAAGGAACCATCCTGTTTGAATTGGATGGCTATCTATATGTTCTAAATAAATAAATTCAGGTCAGTTAAGAATTTTAACCTGTTCAAGTAAATTAGTAATCTTTAAAGTTTTATTTTATTTAAGAACTTCTTTCTTAGGAGTTACTAAGAAACATTTGAAACATTATGTGGTGCTCCTAATTATCTGTAGCATATTATTTATTTGTTTATAATTATTTGCAGCACATTGTAATCTGGATTCCTTTGGTAAATTTAACTGATTCTATTGTTATACAGTTCAATAAATTGTTAAAGCATATGTGGTAGTTTTTCATATGGTAATATATTTGATGATCCTAGGATACTTTAAAGCTTTTTTCCCCAGTCTTTTAGTTCTATGTCTGAAAATGAAAAAGCTTCCATTAGATACTACCAAATTTTAACCTGCAAGGTAACTACAAGCATCCTCTTATTTTCTATGCCAAAGTTATCAAAGTGACTATGCTGCCATTACATATCGTTTAACCCTTAGAACCCATGAAATTGGCCTGATCACTCAAGAATACTTAGAAATCAGTATTTAGAATTAAAGCTGATAACCCATAACCCAATGAGTCTTTGTTTCAGAGATATTTCCTTACCTAAACAAAGACACAGAATGACCATGGATGAGCAAAAAAAATAATCAGTGGATGCAGAAGTGTCTTCCCATTTCCATAGAGGTCAAGGAGGAGATGTGAGGATGTAGCACAAGTTGGCAAGGAGGTGATGTGGCACAGATTGGGAAGAGTGCATGGGAGTGCATGAGTGGCTGATGTGTCACAAGTGCAAAGAGGTTGGGGAGATTGCATAGGTGAGCAGATTTACCCAAGCAACTTGTGATTTTCCCTCTTGGCATCCCTATTGTTGTCATTCCCTGCAAGCTTCCTACAAAGACAAGGGAGCATGGGCAGTCACGGTTGAGTTTTTACTTCCTGCTGGCTTCCCCATTTCCCTTTTATGTTTGGTCCCATGTGACGGTCTGATAAATGCCATTGTAGATTAGTATATGCGACATAAAAATCATCATGCATTTTGGATGTCTGGTTTGTAATGTCTTTATTCAAATTGTATGATAGTTAAATTGTTAAAATGTTATACATTTCAACTTTACTTTTTGGATCTGTCCTATGACAGATGCTGTGAGAGTAAGGGGGTGGTATTTGATTATTATTTAAAAGATAGAAGGAGAATAAGATAAAATGAGGTACTGAGTACATTCAGAGAAATGAGAAGAGTGAACAAAAAATAGGAAAATATATTCTTAGGGGATGACATTTTCACAGTACTTCTTGGAGTTGCTTGGAAACTAGAAATTATTAGGTTATGAATTGTATGATACTTATGCATTTCATTATAATATACCTTTTGAGAAAAAATTGTACAGTGTCTCTTGATATAGTAAGATAGAAAACTGCTCTGATTTGGTTAAAACTCATTTCAGGCTGCATATTACTTTTCTGTAATGATTACAAAGTTGTGGAAACTTGAGAGCAAAGGGTGCTAAGGGTGGCATGACACTAGTAAAAGGGTGCACAAGTACTTGAAATGGTTGATAGTAAGCAACATTCATATTGTATCATCAGTGGTGGGTTTCAAATAATTTAACACTCGGTTCTCTGCCTCGCCTTCCCTCCACCTTGGTTGGGGTAAGCTGCTCAGAGGGTTAGCTGGGATGGGGGCAGGAGGTCCCAGCAGGGGGGGTAGGAGCTCTCAGTTATGGAATTGCTGGAGGTCCCAGCTGGGGAGGGCAGGAGGGTACAGTAGGAGGGGCTGCAGGAGTCTCAGAATGGGATGTGTGCAGGAGGGTGGGGGAGTCAGCAGGTCCCGGCTGAGGGAAGGTGAGGGGGTCTGGCTAGGGAGGGCAGAAGGGCTGGGATGCCTCCACCAGGGAAAACCACGCCCGCACTGGCTGAGCTTGTCATCCACACCGTGGTCAGGTAGGATTGCATAGAAGGAGCTGGAAAGCATTTCTCTGCCGCCACAAAGTTGGAGATCTTGCCCTACCCATCATTGCCCAGATGCCCTCACTTCCCAAACCATTTCTTTTCTAACCTTCTTTCCAGCTCCTCCGTCACTTCCTCTGCCACCATATGCAATCCCAGAAACAAAAGTTTGTGGGACTAAAAAAAAAATTTCAATCAATCAAATCCAACCTATCGTGGAAAAAAAAAATCTTGCAGTTATGAACTTTTTTTTTAGTCCCATAAACTTCTTTTGTTTGTGAGACTGCTCACAGCAATGGAGGAAGTGACGGAGGACCACATCGGAGCTGGGAGGGGGTGGTGTTTCTGCCACATGTCAACCGGTTCTCCGAACTCAAAAGAAATTAGCTACGGGTTCTACCGAACCGGTCCGAACTAGCTGAATCCCACCACTGTGTATCATAAAGCATTGGCTTAATCTGGAATCTAAGTATTACCTGACTGCCATTTTCTTTTGCTCAGGGATGCTGAAATTTTGAGAGATTTCTGTTCTAGCTGTGCCACACCTGCTCATGATCAACAGCTGGAAGTAGTGGAAGAAGTAAAGTTCACAAGATTGGAGCCCAGCAACTGACACAAACAGGTGCACAGTTGTATGGGATATCCTGAAATTATTTTGGCTTAAAACAAATATAAGCATACCCAATATTTGATAAAATAGTGTTCTAATCATATAACTTGACACTTAAAGTAAATACTAACTTTGTGTGCTAAAATGACTTGGACTTATGGAATGCTGAGCATATGATGAAAATAATTATACTATGTTAGATATGTGGTTTCCTTTATAAACATATTCTTTGTGAGAATGTTGCTTTTCCATTTTTTAAATTATTTGGGACGCATTTAAAAGTTGAACTTTGATATTATCTGCTGATATGGAAGATACATAAACTGTACCAGCTGTTCATATAACATTATTTCATTGTAAAAAGGATGATGTCAGTCTTGTACCTACATAACACACGCACACATGAACATGTAAAGTTTGCCCTCTCTCTATCCCCTATTTAATAAATGCTAAAGAAACATCTCTCTTAAAATGATGATAAAACTTTTTTTTTTAGTTCCTGACAAAATGTTAATTTAATTGCAGTATTTTGTTGCCATAAATGGTATACCACAAAGATCTTACGTGGAAATTCTGGTACAATATTTCAATAAAAACTTAATGATAATGTAAAAGGAGGGTTCTTGTTTGTCTTCAAAATTTTCTTGAGAGAATCTCATAAAAATAAAAGAGTTTTGGTGACACTGGACAGAAGAAAAGCAAAGGGGGAAAAAGTGAGTGTAAAAAAAAGGAAGTCTGGATATCCCCAGCTATCTTTGCCTCATTCTCCACTAATCACTTAGTGGAGAATGAGGCAAAGCCGCTTGTTTTAGCCCCACCTTTTAATTAATTATCATTGAGAAAACGTGGTCCTCAAAGCAGAAATATTTATTATTTCTACTATGAAGAGACACAATGCAGGCTCTTCAAGCTGAAAATTCTTAATGTTATACCCCTGACATATTTGGGAAAATGCCGTTTTGGGTAAGATGATGCTAAACTGTTTCGGCATGAGTTTTAAATATTTACAACTATTTCCTTGTTGTTTGAAGAATGCTGATAAATCAAGAAAAGACTATTCTTTCTCATTCACCCCCTCGGTGACAATTTACCATCATTAAGGATTTTGCTTACTGGGGAAGATGCTCTTTTTCAAGATTCAATTTGCAAGCTCAGTAAATCCAATATAGGCTTAATGATCATACTCTTGTTCTGGACTGGAGAACTGAAGAGAGGCACCTGGATCCTTCACGCTCCACAAGCATCTCTGAAATTTATTGTGGTCCTTGGAACCAGGCCACTCTCTCCGCTTCCTGTACTTAAAGGTTTAATTGGAATTCTGGGAATATTAGAGGGAGCCGGACTCCACTAGTAACAGCAGCAGTGCTTAAATATATAGTGGGTCACTTTCTAATGTGAACTGACCCTGAACAAATACTGTTAATGGAGTGTTGGGAACTGATGGCAGAAAGCTGAGAGAAAGTGGATTTGAACCTTTGCCCTTTTGATGCGATAGAGGAAATTGGTAATGCAATAAAATGACTGTTCATTTATTAATGACAGCTTAAGCTGAACTACTGTAATCCACTGCCCTCTTTCCTCTCCTAAATTTTCTCAAATTTATCTTTGTTCGCAGACATGGCCTAGAAAAATAAATAAAAGGCAGTCTTTGAAAGCAAATCCTTTTGCTTGTTAATGTGTTTTATTAATGATATTCTGAAAGTTTGTAGAAGATGGCCATTGTTTGAATACATAAGGATATGGGAATTTTTTTGATCAGTAAAACATGTTTGAAATAAAATTATTTTATTTCCATGTGTCTTTACATGGATAGCAGTTTTATTATCCATGTAAATGTTTGCAAAGTGTTAGATAGGAAATGCAGCAAGACTTGGAGGAATTTTGACATTGGAGAAAAGGTTTTATAGTTGATTAACATTAATAAGTCTGAAATTTTATTTTCCTGAACGTTTTAATTTTTTGTTCATTTATTCTAACCTTGCTTAATCCAGATTTGAGTTAAATTCAGTTTTTTAATATAGATAAGCCAGTTCTTTAATTCTAAAACCAAAATCCCTTTTGAAAGGAGATAGTAGTTGCAGTTAGACAGTCTTCCAATGCTTACCAGTTTTCTCCTCCACCTGGTTTAATTTTTTTCATTATTCTAAGGAAGTAATAGCTTGCTCTTACTTTCTAGCTGTCAAGCTGCTGTTTGATTATGTCACCTCTTCATGGTAGGTTATGTCAGGAAATAACTACTGCAAGGATTACAGTATAGGAATGCCATACTTGTAGGATATAATAAAAGAATCTTCAAAGCCTGCCTCAATTTGCTACATCTAAAAGCGAATAGAATCAAGGTGGGGATATTCTGAGGTTTTTTCCCCCCTCAGGTTTTCTGCTTTCTGCTTTTTCTTTCTTAGGATTAACCTGTTTTTGCTCCCTTAGTGGCTTTTAAATTCGTTCATCAAATTATCTCCACATTCCGAAAATATACACTGTGAGGAGGTACCTGTTTATATATTTTCAAATATATCAGGGAATTGACTGAATTAAGACATTGTATGATAGAGACGTGCAACGTTTTGTATTATTGCCCTTTCGTATTGGCAACAATTGTTTGCAAGCTTAAAATATACTTTTACTGCAGTGCAGGAAAATAACCAGTGCAGGATGCACTGGCACAGAGTTTTTGATGCCCTATGATTTTCTCATGATACATCATTGTTCTATGAGCTGTACTGGCTTCCAATTACATGTACAATTAATGGTACTGGTCACCATATTTAAAAATCCGAATGGCACGGCAGTAGTTTATTTGCACCTAGAGAGTGCATCTTCTCAGTACCAAATCCAGTCTTTTGGAACATTCTTCCCCATGAAATCTAAATGGCCCCCAGCCTCCTGGCCTTCTAAAAAACCTTGAAGAACTGGCTTTTCCCATAAGTGTTGGGGTAGAATGAGGCTGAATCCCAAGAAAGTTGTCTGTTGGATGAGAGGGGTGTGTTTGGTGTGGAGGAGGTGCTGGGAATCATTTATGTTGGTTTTATGCTTTTATTATTGTTGTAATTGGAGTAAAGGTAGTTCTAGACTTATGAATACAATTGAGCCCAACATTTCTGTTGCTAAGCAAAACAAGTGTGTTTTGCTCCATTTTATAACCTTTCTTACCACAGTTGTTAAGTGACTCATTGCAGTAATATAGTCGTTAATGAATCTGGCTTCCCCATTGACTTTGCTTGTCAGAAGGTTGCAAAAAGTGATCACATGACCCTGGGATACTGCAACTGTCATAAATATGAGTCAGTTACCAAGTGTCTGAACTTTGATCACATGATGATGGTGGGGATGCTACAACGATTGTTAAGTTTGAAAAATGATCATAAGTCACTCCTTTCAATGCTGTTGTAACTTGGATAGTCACTAAATAAATGGCTGTAAGTCGAGGACTACTTGTATCTCCAAGATCACGGGTGTCAGACTTGTCACGTCACATGACGTGTCATGACGTATCGCGACTCTTTTTGCATTGCTGGCAATGGGGTGGGCGCAGCTTCAGTATGATGAAACTGGCCTGCGGACCGGCAGTTTGACACCCCTGTCCAAGATTATGATACATAAGATGGATGGCTATATAAATAGAACAGAATATATGTAGCCCAGGGCTGAATCCCAAAGCTATATAAATCCATTTATATTTAAATACATACATGCATGCATACATACATACTTTCACAGTGATTGAAACGAGTGTTTTGAATGCAATACTTTTTCTCAGATTTAAAATTGAAACATTTTTGTAATATCGGTTTTTGCAATTTTTCCATCCTACTCTATGTATTGTCAAATAATGTAGAAAGAGAGCAAATGGGAGCTGATGCAGATGGCAGAACATTTAATTTGTAAGCGTTTGGCTAATGAGGAATATAGACTAGGGCTAGCGTCTCTCACAGTAATGATTTTACAATGAGTGATGTGCCTTTGCAAATTATTTTTTAAAAATAAATGCAAGCTGTGTGTGCAAGCTGGACTATAACTATGGCATGAAGAAGTTTTGTTTGAAATTCTTCTCCCTGTGCCCACTTGGCTCTTGTTTTGTGCAAAAGGTGGAAATCTCCCAGGGATGCTAATGAGGTTTTTTTTTTTTTTAAGCTATTACAAATATTAAACACGGGGAGACAGCAGTTGCGATTGAGACTGTTGTATAGCTAAAGAATTCTCCTTAGCTCTTCTACAGTTACCCCTCTAACTATATTACAGTGATAGTTCAACATGCCTCCTCCATTTATCTTATTTTTTTCTTTTAAATAGTCCCTTCCAAAGTTTATCTTGAAACAATGGCTATACATAATTTACTACTCTGCAGTGTGAAAGTGTTCACTAAACACACATACACCCCCCCTTATTACTGGTAATGTTATTATTGCTATTGTTAGTTTTGGGGAGATACTGAAAGTACTTTTTCTACTTAAACTATAAAACATAAAGTACTCCATATCCTCATAGTAAATAGGGGGAAAGGGTTGGTTTGCGTGGTTGAGGTCAAGGCTTTTCAAACTGTTAAAAAAAAATGTCCTGGAACTCTTAATAAAGAGACAAAGCTCTAGTGATAGAAAATCGGTATGTTCAAGTGAACTTCTTCTTCTTCTTCTTCTTCTTCTTCTTCTTCTTCTTCTTCTTCTTCTTCTTCTTCTTCTTCTTCTTCTTCTTCTTCTTCTTCTTCTTCTTCTTCTTCTTCTTCTTCTTCTTCTTCTTCTTCTTCTTCTTCTTCTT
>NW_015386305.1:0-7592 GCF_001527695.2 Protobothrops mucrosquamatus
CCTACTCTACTGGAGACATGGTTAATGCAGTGGGGCGAATGTTATGTTTTGTTACACAACTGATGTATGTGGGTGTGTGTATAGTGACTGACTATGTGCAAAAGGTAAATTTACGTTAAGGACTGAATATATAATTTTTTAAATAAAAGATAAACAAGATGTGAGTTCCGAGTTCCGGCACCTTTTTTCTTACAAAAAAGCACTGGGTCTAAGTCTTGGTGGTTAATGTAACTGAGCATCATGGAATAATAGTCCCTGGATTTGCTCTTTCAGGAGTCCTGTCCCACAGTCTGAACCTCAGCTCTTGAGCCCAAAATTCTAGTAGATGTAGGTGATCTGGATTTTATCTTAATTTGTGTCTCACCATCCAGTGTTTTCCAATACATTCAGAGACGCCCATTACTTGATGGTAAAGAGGAGGAGACCTAGATGGCCTCAGCATTCTCATGTACCTCACCCCAAAGCTCTGGATGACCATCCCCAGATGTTGCATGGAAAGGGGGTGTAGTAGTAGTAGTACCCTATGTGATATCACAAATCAACAACCCAGGAGTCAGGCAGTAATAAGAAGATAAGAAGAACAAGAACTGCTGCAACATGGTACCGTCAAGCCTAATTCTATCTAGACCAGGGCTTTTCAACCAGTGGTACGGGTATCACCTGTGGTACATTGGCACCTGGCAGGTGGTACGCGACCATCCTAGAAAAGTGGTAGTGGGGGAGGGGAATGAGCTGAACCGGTGGCAGCACCGCACAAGCCTGAGCAAGAGATGGCTGGAGCTGCAGGGCTGTCAGGGCTCAGCGGAAGCGCCAGGATCAGTGCCGCTTTCCAGCTGATCGGCGCTTCTTCGGGGCTGTCAAGGCTCAGTGGAAGCACCAGGATCAGCGCCAGGCTCCAGCTGGAGCTCCACACTGATCCTGGTGCTTCTGCTGAGCCCAGAAGAAGCACCAATCAGCTGGAATGTTGTCTTATCTCCAGGGTCTTGTGATTTACATTCAGATGCTTGGCAACTGATTCATATTTATGACGATCACAGTCTCCCAGGGTCATGTGAAGTGACCAAAACCTGCTGCAACCACCCAGCAGACGGGGGGAATAAAAACCAAACACCCCCACCCCACCCCCGCTGCCAATCCTCAACAGAAATGCTTACAACAATGAAAACCTCGGACAGGAGGAAGAGCACCGCCGGGTGGGCAGGCAGGTGTCTTGCTCGGCTGTGGCTTGGGGGGCACTTTTTTCAGTGTCATTGTAACTTCAAACAGTCACTAAGCGAACTGTTGTAAGTTGAGGACAACCTGTACTTCATCACTTTTTCCCTTTTTTTGGGGGGGGGGTCAAGTTTTTGACACCTTGCTAGACGACTGGTGGTACTCGGATATTGCCATATCCTAAAAGTGGTACAATGGGTGAAAAGGTTGAAAAGCCCTGATCTAGACCGTGCAGAAGGATATAATGGTGTGATGGCATCCAAAATTACCTAAAGGCTCAGGAGAATGAGAAGAAACCGCACACGTTCCACCCCCACTCATTTCCCAGAAGAGGTCATCCATCAGAGTGTTGAAAGCAGTTTCTGTTCCATATCTTGGCCAAAAGCCCAGCTGAACTGGGTCCAGCACGTTGTGCAAAAGAGGAGTCTGAAAAACTGAAAGCAAAGCCACAGATCCAGTCTGGGGACCGGGCAGTCTGCTCAGCACTGGCTCCAGAAGGCAGCATGAGCTTGGGAGAAATTGCCACTACTTATATACTAGCAGTTGGTGGAACAGGACCTATTCCCTACATTCTGGTTACACTCAAGACAATTTAGCCACAGAATCACTGGGGACTGAGAGGCAAGTCTGACCACAATTTTTTGTGCTTCCTCTTTAGTCTGGCTTAAAGAACAACAGTAGAACAGAGGCTCCACGTTTAGATGGTCATAAGGTGGACTAGAACAGGGGTCTCCAAGCTTGGCAACTTTTAAGACTTGTGGACTTCATGCTGGCTGGGGAATTCTGGGAGTTGAGGTCCAGACGTCCACAAGTCTTAATATGGCAAGAAGTTCTAGTCCAAGGGTCTAGACTTTTGGGGGTTGAAGTCCACAAGTCTTAAAGTTGTCAAGTTTGAGACAGTCACCGACTGTCTAAGTTCTAGTCCAAGGGTCTCCAAGTTCTAGTCCAAGGAGACCCTTGGACTAGAACTTAGACCCTTGGACTAGAACTTGGAGACCCTTGGACTAGAACTTAGACCCTTGGACTAGAACTTAGACCCTTGGACTAGAACTTGGAGACCCTTGGACTAGAACTTAGACCCTTGGACTAGAACTTGGAGACCCTTGGACTAGAACTTAGACAGTCGGTGACTGTCTCAAACTTGGCAACTTTAAGACTTGTGGACTTCAACCCCCAAAATTCCCCAGCCAGCCATGCTGGCTGGGGAATTCTGGGAGTTGAGGTCCACAAGTCCTCAAGTCTTAATGTTGCCATGTTTGGAGACCCCTGGACTAGAACGTAGACAGTTGGTGACTCCAGAATGGAGACACATCCCATCTCCCATGTCTCATCAATTCTTGGATTAATGTTGTCTCCTTCTCTCCTTTTCTCTCCTTGCAGCTGGGAAAGAGGTGAGCTTGGTGACTTTCAAAGGCTGTGCTTCCCCTGCCATGTGCCAGAGTTCTCTCTTGGAATTGGTGCAAGAACTGGAAGATGCTGACATCATCTGCTGCCAAGGGAATCTCTGCAACAACCGCATTGTAGATGGTGTGATCGCAGAACCCAAAGTCCCTGCCGACAGCCCCGAAAACATGGAGGATGTAGAATGTCCCGTGTTCACGCCAGCTGAGCTCAAACCCAAATCTGATTGCTTCTATTCAGATGAGGTGGAAGATGGTAACGTGGTGGTGGTGAACCCTCCTACCAGTGAGGTCCCATCTCCCAGAAACCACACTGATAAGGAGACCGTCTACATGGCGGATGAAAAGAAAGCTAGTGAGAATTTTGTCAATGAGAGCAATGCCCGGCCATCGTCCCATCATGACCACACCTTAGTAGGTGGGAAAGCATTTGAGGAGACTCTTTCTGAAAATTCTTCTGAAAGCAGTGAAACATCTTCCTCTACAGGTGGTTCGCAGCCCGAACATGGTTCTTCAGGCAGTTCCTCAGCTACAACAAACCTGGAGACCCGCAATTCAACTTCTTCTGATAGTCATGGAGGTGTTGCTCTACTGATACCTTTCATTGTTCCCAACAGAGACAGGACTACCTCTCCTCCCACTTCCTCCCCCATCAAGACAAGTCCCTCCAAAGAGGTTTTGACAGCTTATAGCAATGATAAGGACGTAGCAAGTGATAAATGTGAGACAGAAGGGAAGTGCCTCGCCACTGGGGGACACTTCATAGCCACCAAGGAGAAGGATCATGAAGATTCTCCTTCCAGGCACCCTCCATCTTCTCCTCACGGAAGTGGAAATCCAGTAAACATCTCCAGCTCTGCTGAAGACACTCCCAGTGCTGGTAACTTCATCAGAGAAGAAAGCAACCAGGAATCAGGATCCTATTCCTCCTCCACTGAAAACACACACAACGTTTCTGTTTTAGCTGTAGAAGAACATGGACTTCCTCATTCTCCTGCCACTAATGCCTCAGAAAGCACCAACATAGAGCGTGGCCATGGGTCAACTGGAGGTGAAAGCTTCATTGTTGATAATAGTCTTCCTGTATCAACCCCCACCAGCCGTAATGCCACTTCAGATGGCCTGGCCAGCCATGTTCTTCCCATACTTCCAATCAATAACAGCTCTTTCATCGTAGAAGACAAGACCAAAGCAAATGCTTCTGCAGCAGCAAATACCAATCTGTTTACTAATTATACTAATATTCAAACATATCTCAACACCAACATGTCCAAATCCACCATCAATTTCGGAATGGGCCTGGTTGCAGCACTTAGTACCTCCCAACCCAAAACCAAGGCTCCGTGCAAGCACCCAGAGTGTCAAAAACAACCCAACACTCCGTGCAATCACCCAGAGTGTCAAAACCCACCTAAAGTGAACCTGATGGCTTCATCTGGAGCAGAAGAAGAAGCTACGAGGAATGCTAACACCTCATTCCTCACTGATCCTAAAAGCCCAGCGCGCAACACAGCAGGAAAAGAAAGACCCAGTAATGGCGCTCTCGGACTCACCTTTAATTTTGGTCTCTTCTCCCTCATTCTTGTGTTAGCTGCCCTTACTTAGTTTGTTGAGATAGGGAGGGGAAGTATGTTCGCTGAATGGTGACCCAGGTGTCTGGATTTTATCCCAACCTGCTTCCAAAAAAAGAAAAAAAGAAAAAAAGGAAAAAAAAGAACATGGGAACTTGGTGATTCACACATTCACTGTGTTTACAAAAAAGGAAGGGCGAAATCTGCAGTTGAGGAGCTTGATTAAAATTTGGCAAAGTTCGGGTTTTGTACAAGAGAATGTGTGTGTGTGTGTGTGTGTTTATAAGTGTGCAGGAGAGAATGTACTGTAGAAAAATGTATAAAGGGATGGTGTTTTGCCCCCTTCTGTAAGGAATAGGATTGCTTTGTAAACCTTGGCTACTCTGTAGGGTTGAGCAGATATATTCAATTAGGAGATTTGATTCAAAGGCGATAGGGAATTGGGAACTTGATATCGACTCTGTATTAATTCAGTTTGGGATGTTTTGTGGGATCCTTGAGGCTTTCTGAGCTTGTTCATTTTCTTGCAGATGTTTCATTACCAAACTAGGCAACATCATCAGTGCAACGATCCTTCTGCATGTGCAATGCATGTTTCTGCGTATGCATTGAAACAGCTTTTTTTTCTTACCCAATTAACCCTTTTGGATGCTTCGCTTTGGATATCAAAAGGAGTGGCGTTTCCCAAATCGGTTCAGCTTTCCCAAATGGATGATTCAAATCTGACGTTACACAATTTGCACAAACCTACAGCCCTTAAGTCAGTGGTTCTCAACCTATGGGTCGGGACCCCATTTGGGGTCGATCGACCATTTCATGGGGGTCGCCAAGCAAGGCTGTCCACCATTTTTTTTTGTCCACCATTTTTTTCCCCTTTTCCGGCGGGTGCCTTACCTCCCTTGGGCTGGGCCAGCTGGTGGTCGGCCTGCTCCGTCTCTGCCGCTTGCCAGCTACGCCTCGGCCAGCGCAGGGGGCGGAACCACGCATGCGCGGCGCTCCCGGGCAGGGAAAGTCCTCGACTTACGACCGGTTGGGTAGTCCTCGACTTACGACCGGTTTNCGGGTGCCTTACCTCCCTTGGGCTGGGCCAGCTGGTGGTCGGCCTGCTCCGTCTCTGCCGCTTGCCAGCTACGCCTCGGCCAGCGCAGGGGGCGGAACCACGCATGCGCGGCGCTCCCGGGCAGGGAAAGTCCTCGACTTACGACCGGTTGGGTAGTCCTCGACTTACGACCGGTTTAGTCCTCGACTTACGACCGGTTGGGGTCGCGGCATTAAAAAGGTTGAGAACCACTGCCTTAAGTAAAAGGCAAGCCTTCTTGTGGATCAGATGGCATTGAGAAGACTCCAGATTAAATCCTGCTCATTTTTCTACTTTGACGCTTCTGAGCTTTGGTGTTGGAGAAGACTCTTGAGAATCCCGTGGGAGAAAACCAGTGTATTATAGAACAAATCAATCTAGATTTCTCACTCAAGGCACAAGTGACCAGACCCAAATAATGTGCTTTACAAAGATCAGGCTCTCTTGAGAAGTCCATAAAGCTGGCAAAGATGGAAGGAAAGAGAAGCAAAGGATGACCAATTGCAAAGTGGATGGACTTGATTACAGCAGGGATTGGAAGATCTGAAGGAGCAAGGTGAAGGAGACAGATCCTTCTGGAGATCACATCTGTAGAGTTACTAAGAATCAACACTGATTTGATAGTACATAATCAGTAGTTTTACTAAATAATCACCTAGCAGAAGGTCTAGCAGGGGTAGGCCACCTTGGCTCTTTTATGACTCGTGGACTTCAACTCCCAGAATTCCTGAGCCAGCATGGGGGAACTATGGCCCCTTCATGGCTTGTGGACTTCAACTCCCAGAATTCCTGAGCCAGCCACGCTGAGGGGAAAGGGAGAGGTTTCCAAGCTGAGCCATGCTGGCTCAGGAATTCTGGGAGTTGAAGTCCACGAGTCATAAAAGAGCCAAGGTTGCCTACCCCTGGTCTAGGGAGATTCTCAATCATCCAGGTCATGGTTGTCCCAAAGATGCTTTTTAAAAAGACTTTCTTGAGTTTTTTTCCTTGAAAACATTTTACTTCTCACCCAAAAAGCTTCTTCAGTTCAGTTCAGCTAGAATTGAAGAAGCTTTTGGATGAGAAGCTTCGGAAAAAGCACCTTTTGGGACACATAACAGAAGGCGTAGCTTGATTCTAAACCAGCATGTCCAACTTTGGCAACTTTAAAGACTTGCAGACTTCAAATCCCACAGATGCCTGAGGAATTCTGGGATTTGAAGTCTGCAAGTCTTAAAGTTGCCAAGTTGGACACCCCAGCTCTAAACGATGAGAAGCATTATGATGTTCGCCATGCTGGGCAAGTATGGGAGTTATAGTCCAACACATCAGAACGGAGGCCGACTGAAAAAATTCTGTCTTCTCCGTGACTGAATGAATTTGTATTTCTGACATGTCCTTATTGCTCCATACTCTTTTGCTCAGCCTCACTTGACTTTTGGCTGGTGTTGTGTAAAAAAAAAAAGGATGCTGAGAGATCTTTGCTCATAAAAGGCCTTAACCAAATAAAGCAAAGCCAACATAAATAAAGGTTTTAGAAAAAAAAAACAGAAACTGTTGGCTGGTTTGTTTTGTTTTTGCTGCTCCATTCCCTCAAAGACAGGATAGTTCAAACTCTACCTATCGTCACAAAATGGTGCAATCCAGCCACATCACAAATAATGCCCCAGTCATCTTGTTTGTCTGCTTTGACCTCATGAAATGTCCTTTGTCCAAGAGCACATCTAAGGTCAGAGATGCCAAGATGGTGGTGGAGTGTGTGTGTGTGTGTGTTTTGTGTGTGTGTGTGTGTGTGTGTGTGAGTGAGTGTGTCAAATCAGTGGGACAACTTGCCTCCAGAAGTTGTGAATGCTCCAACACTGGACATTTTTAAGAAGAGACTGGACAACTATTTGTCTCATGGTATAGATCTCTTCTCTTCTCTTCTCTTCTCTTCTCTTCTCTTCTCTTCTCTTCTCTTCTCTTCTCTTCTCTTCTCTTCTCTCCTCTCCTCTCCTCTCCTCTCCTCTCCTCTCTTCTCTCTTCTCTCTTCTCTCCTCCCCTCCTTCCTTCCCTTTCCTTCTGCATTCTATTCTATTCTATTCTATTCTATTCTATTCTATTCTATTCTATTCTATTCTATTCTATTCTATTCTATTCTATTCTATTCTTTTTTAAAAAACAAATTTTATTGGGTTTTTTAATTCTTAAGACAAAGTACTCAGGACACACCGTGGTGCTGGGGTAATCAAACATCCAAAAACAAAACATATATACATAGTTCAATCAATACATCAAATATTCCCTCTCTTTTTCCCTCAAATAGCATAGCATATTTAAAATAATCCAATTCAAGCTTAAATATATTCAACCTGG
>NW_015386305.1:10541-12242 GCF_001527695.2 Protobothrops mucrosquamatus
TATCTATCTATCTATCTATCTATCTATCTATCTATCTATCTATCTATCTATCTCCCACACACACTCTCCTTCCTTCCTTCCTTCCTTCATTCCATCCATCCATCTCACATCTGTATCATCTCTCTCACTCTCTCTCTGTCCATCCATCCATCCATCCATCCATTCATCCCTCCCTCCATCCATCCATCTATCTATCTATCTATCTATCTATCTATCTATCTATCTATCTATCTATCATCTATCTCTATCATCTATCAATTATCTCTATCTATCATCCTCTCTCTTCTCCCTCTCTATGTGGGTATGTGTGTGTATGTATGTATGCATGCATGTATGTATATTATTCAGTTTCTATAGCCACCCATTTCAAGCAAGTGCCTCTTATTCTGAGCTACCCCAACACAGTCACACTAAATTTGTGTATAGGACAGAGGCAGAGGAAGAGAGACCAACTGTAAGTTCATTTCATTACATGACCGAATGTTTTCTGGCTGAGGAGCGCCAGGGTGGCATGTGTGACTCCTTCACCCCTCCCCGCACATTTCCTGTCCTCCTAACCACTCTTTGAATGAGCAATGCTGAAGTATTTATTTATTTGGCTGGCTGGGGCTCTGGGAGGGGGTCCAATATGGATGGGTGGTCGTCCAGACCTCATTAAATTAGATTCCCGCCATTGCTGAGTGGTGATATTGTTGGCTGAGGCAGCTGGAATGGGTAGTTCTGGAACATCAGAAACAAATTAGGGTTTTCCCCCTTCCCTTAAGCAAGGATGTTTTAAAAAATAAAAGAGGGAAAAAGAAAGAAAGGATGAGAAAAAATAAAGGATAAATGTATGGCCATCGTTTGTAGGTTTGGATTCCTTCCTTCCTTCCTTCCTTCCTTCCTTCCTCCCTCCCTTCCCTCCCTCCCTCCCTCCCTCCCTTCCCTCCTTTCCTTCCTTCCTTCCTTCCCTCCTTCCTTCCTCCCTTCCTTCCTTCCCATTGTTTTCCTACTACAATACTAACAAGATCTTCTTCCATACATCTGGCCAGTAGCAAGGAGATCCTGCAACCCCCATCCCGGGGAGGTCCATCCAGGTCAAACTGACTCAGCGAGACTGAAATTCTGAGAAGAAAGAAATTCTGAGAAGAGGGGAGGGGAGGGGTGAGTGCTAACAAATTAGAGATGAAACAACTTTGCACCATCTCCTCTTTATTGTCTGGCAAAGCCAACTAAGCAAGCCCTTCCATTTATTCCTCTCTTGTAAGTATTTAGTCTCACATTGGTAAGAGGAAGTATTAAAAGGCACAAGAAGGAAGGAGAGAAGGAAATATGTCATGCTGGATAGAGTCCAACCAATTGTGCATCTTTGGCTGTTTTATTACTGTAAATGGGAACAGACGGCTTTCCAGAAACTGTTGCTAAATTACAATTTCCAGTGTTCTTCACCACTGGAGCTGTGGTTTTATAACTCTAGAGGGAATCTCTCTCTCTCTCTCTCTTTCCTCTCTCTCTCTCTCTCCTCTCCCTCTCTCTCTCTCTCTCTCTCTTTCCTCTCTCTCTCTCTCCTCTCCCTCTCTCTCTCTCTCCCTCCCTCCCTCTCCCTCTCCCTTTTCTTTCTCTTTCCTCTCCCTCTCTCTTTCTCTTTCCTCTCTCTCTCTCCCTCCCTCCCTCCCTCTCTCCCCTTTTCTTTCCTCTCCCTCTCTTTCTCTCTTTCCTCTC
>NW_015386305.1:12708-32556 GCF_001527695.2 Protobothrops mucrosquamatus
TCACTCTCTCTCCCTCCCTCCCCCTCTTTCTTTCTCTCTCTTTCCTCTCCCGCTCCCTCTTTCTCTTTCCTCTCCCTCTCTCTCTTTCTCTTTCTCTCTTTCCTCTCCCTCTCTCTCCCTCCCTCTCTCTCTCCCTTCTTTCCTCTCCCTCTTTCTCTCTCTCTTTCCTCTCTCCTTTCTCTTTCTCTCTCTGTCTCCCTCTCTCTCTATCTCTCTCCCTCCCTCCCTCTCCCTCTCCCTCTCCCTCTCTCTCATTTAAAAAAAATGTTGCTTTACATCAATACGCTTAAAAGCTCATCATTAAATTTTGCAAGATTTACAGGAAATCCGAGAACACCCAGATGCTTAGGAGTGAAATCTTCGTAAATCTTTTCCAATGGATCTTCTGATCAGGATTGCTGACCACTGACGGTCAGCACAACTGGATCCCAGCAGGCTTTACACTCACAACTTCCCACTCTAACACTCTGGTCTTGACAGCAAATGGGAATCTAGAACTGCAAAAAGTGATCTTTGGATCCAGAAACAAAGTCTTGCGAAAGTTACATTTTTTTTTTCTATTTTTGCTCCCCGCACAAACATTTTTCTTGGATGGTATTGTTATTCCCTATGAGAAATCCCATGGCAAACTCTGGGGTTGTATATAATGTTCAGTTGTTTTAATATCTACTGGGGTTTTTTCCCCCTCCCGTTATTTTTAATAATAAGATACTCCATAAACGTCATGAGAAAAATCACTAGAACAATTTTTAAAAAAACCAAAAAAACATTGCATGCTATAAACAAATAAGTATGTCTTGTGAAATATTGACGTAGAAAAAAATGAAACAAAATGTTCATCTTCATGATGTGATGTTTTGTGTGTGTGTGTGTGTGTGTGTGTTGCAAATACAGCAAGATATGAAAAATGCTAAAATCACTTCCCCCATGTTGAGGCCAATGGAGTTTGAATCATGGCTGACTAAGGGCTTCCGTTTAGCTAATTCTAAAATGTAACCACAGACTGCTGGGATTTAAACCAAAATGTTCTTTGTGGACTTTAGAAAATGAAGGATCAGTGTTAGATTTGGGCAGGAGTCTCTGTAGCCCAGAATATTTTTGCCCAGTTCAATAAAATTATGGAAGAGGGATTGTTAAAGCTCACACTTAAAACGATCTTGTCTAAGGCTGTGTTCACAGGATGTGTTGAACCACAGGCTCATCAACTGTTATTTTGTATAGTATGTTCAACTAACCAGCCCATGTTGCTAATTTACGGTACAGCCGTTAAGTAGAGAATACGCAATGTGTTTGTGTGTGGGAGAGGGGGGGTGTCCATCCTTTGGCAACTTTTGTGCATTGTAAGGGATAGAGGAAAGGTGGGCAAGTGATAAAATACCCCTGAAAAGGTCTGAAGGTGAGGCCATAAGGAGAGCTACATCCCTCCATAAATAGATTAATCATTTGGCATTAAAAAAAATACTGAAAGTACACACAGGTCACTGGACTTTGATGTGCAAAGAACAGAACATTTTTCCACAAGCTGGAGTGAATACATACACACAAGTGCGCGCGCGCGCACACACACACACACACACACACACAGAGACATAGAGAGAGAGAGACACAGAGAGAGAGACAGAGAGAGAAAGAGAGAAAGAGGGAGGGAGGGAGAGAGAGAGAGACAGGGAGAGAGAGAGAGAGACAGAGAGAGAAAGAGAGAGAGAGGCAGAGAGAGAGACAGAGAGAGAGAAAGAGAGAGAGAGAGGGAGGAAGGGAGGGAGGGAGGGAGAGAGACAAGGAGAGAGAGAGAGAAAGAGAAAAATTGAGACAGAGAGAAAGGGAGAGGGAGGGAGAGAGAGAGACAGGGAGAGAAGAGAGAGAAAGAGAGGCAGAGAGAGAGAGAAAGAGAGAGGGGGAGGGAGGGAGGGAGAGAGAGACAAGGAGAGAGAGAGAGAGAAAGAGAAAGAGAGAGAGGCAGAGAGAGAGAGAAAGAGAGAAAAAAGAGAGACAGAGAGAGAGGGAGAGAGGGAGGGAGGGAGAAAGAGAGAGACAGGGAGAGAGAGAGGCAGAGAGAGAGAGGGGGGAGGGAGGGAGAGAGAGACGAAAGAGAGAGAGAGAAAGAGAAAGAAAGAGAGAGAGAAAGACACACACACAGAGAGAGAAACTAAAATCCAATAAGTGAGGGAAAAAGTAAAAAGAAGGCAAAGCGCAAGCCAAAAGTGCAAAAACAACAATAACAGCAACAACAACCCAGAAATAAGGAAAATGAAAATAGAAAATAGATTCAAAGACTCAAAAACTTCCTTTATTTCAACCCTGTAATCCCTTAATTCAGGCAGGGTAAAGTCAGGGCAATTGCATGGAGCTGAGTATTTACTAGCTGGATGCCCTGCCTGACACCACCTGGAGTTCACAGCAGATGTTTCTCTCTTTGTGCCCTAGGAGAGAACTCTGCTATCTAGGATCGAACTCTCAACCTTCTGAGTGAGAGTCTTCGCCACTTAGGCCACGATGCTGCTCAGATTCAGAGACTCCAAGAGATTCTGATATTCTTCACTTCTAATAGTCTTCACAAAACACAAGGGCGTTTCGTTTATAGATACAAACTTTGTATTAAAACGTTTAAAAAGGAAATAAAAACGAATGCAAACTAATCAAAAGTATGGGAGAAAAAAAAGAAATAAATAAAGAAGCTAATTAAAAGTGCAAAAAAAATATGTGATAGAAAAATTAGAAAAGAAAGGGAAAAAAAGACAGAGACATGCGGAGAAAAATCTTCACAAATTTTCTTTTTCCTGCACACATCTGCCTTCATGTATAAATTATTCCTGGCCTCCGGACACGTCAAGAGGCTGAGTCAGAGACTCCTTTGCCGCGCATGATTTAGAATTTAGAAAAGACTCACCTCTTCTCAAGAAGAGGGTGGGCGAGAAGGATGCCGTTATTTGTTTAAAACATTTTATTTATTTAAAACTCAAAATACATGGCTCCGGAGGCTGTACAACAGCACGGAACAAAATTAAAAATAAATAAATAAATAAAAAAACAAAACACCAAATTAAAAAAAAAACAAATAAAAATAATGAAAAAAGGAAACGGCCTAGTGCAAGAGAGTTGGAAGGGACCTTGGAGGTCTTCTAGTCCAGCCCCATGCTCAAGTAGAAAACCCTATACCAGGGGTAGGCAACCTTGGCTCTTTTATGACTCGTGGACTTCAATTCCCAGAATTCCTGAGCCAGCCATGCTGAGGGGAAAGGGAGAGGTTGCCATGCTGAGCCATGCTGGCTCAGGAATTCTGGGAGTTGACGTCCACGAGTCATGAAGGGGCCAAGGTTGCCTACCCCTGGGCTAGCCCTAAAGCATTAAAAAGTGTGCAGGGCAGGTAAGATCCTCCACCTCAGGTAAGGAGGGAGATCCTGCACTTTGCACATGCTCTATAGAACTCTGGGGCTGCTGGCCATGATCGTTGTATGCAGTTTTCCGCATACTAAGACAGTGTTTCTCAGGATAGGTGAGAACTTCAACTCCCAGAATTCCCCCCCCAGCACCTCCAGAATCCTAGGCAGGTATTTTTCCACCTGAGGACAGAGCCAACCCTTCCTCCTTCCTTTCTAATGCACAAAAAAATACCAAAAGGGGACACACACACACACACACACACTCACAATTGTGCCCCCTCTACTTATGGCTCAACCATAAAATTAGCAACATGGGCGGGTTAGTTGAGCGTTGTACGCTCTGCAAAAGAGCGTTTGATGAGTTTGTAGTTCAATACATCATGTGAACGCAGCCTTACACAAGACCACAAGGGTGAACTTTGACAAGCGCTTTCCCATAATTTCCTTCAAGTGGACAGCAACATTGAGGGGCCGTAGGGAACCCTGCCCAGATCCAACACTAATCCTTCATTTAAGCTGTCCTTTAATACAGCCCCCCCCCCCCCGATCTTTTGGGGCACCAAGGACTGATTCCATGGAGAGAGTTTTTTCCAAGAACTGGAAAAACATGGTTTCACCTGGTTTTGTGTGCTGCCTGCATCCCACGGATGGGGGCTTCCCTTGTTTGCGACCCGGTTTCTGGCATGCCGTGGACCAGTGCCGGTCCCTGGACCGGGGGTTGGGGGCCCTTGCTTTAATATCCTTTTAAAAGAAGCAACTGTGATCTTGAAAATGACCTGAAATGTACAGGTAGTACTTTAGACCACATTCGGCTCCTTTGATTCCCCCCATTCATGATGTCTGATGCAAGTATTTAAGGCGTGGAACTTGCATTGTGCTGTTATGAGAGCCAGCTTGGTCTCTAATGCAAGGGTATCCAAAACTTGGCAACTTTTTAAGACTTGTGGACTTCAACTCCCAGAATTCCCCAGCCAGGAGTTGACGCCCACAAGTCTTAAAGTTGGCAAATCTAGACAGCATACTAAAAAGCAGAGACATCACCCTGCCAACAAAAGTGCGTATAGTCAAGGCCATGGTTTTCCCAGTTGCAATGTATGGCTGTGAAAGTTGGACCATAAGAAAGGCTGAGCGCCAAAGAATTGAGGCCTTTGAACTATGGTGCTGGAGAAGACTCCTGCGAGTCCCCTGGACTGCAAGGCGATCAAACCGGTCACTCCTAGAAAAGATCAACCCCGGCTGCTCTTTAGAAGGCCAGATCCTGAAGTTGAAACTCAAGTACTTTGGCCACCTAATGAGAAGGAAGGACTCACTGGAGAAGAGCCTAATGCTGGGAAAGATGGAGGGCAATAGAAGAAGGGGACGACAGAGAATGAGGTGGCTGGATGGAGTCACTGAAGCAGGAGGCGTGAGCTTCAATGGACTCCAGAAGATGGTAGAGGACAGGAAGGCCTGGAGGAACGTTGTCCATGGGGTCGCGATGGGTCGGACACAACTTCGCAATTAACAACAACAACAACAACAAAGTCTTAAAATTGCCAAGTTTGGAGAGACCTGGTCTAGTGGTCTCCCCTAGGCTAGACACTTGGAGGCTGTGAGTTCTAATCCCCTTTTAGTCTATGGAGATTCTCAGGCATCCAGGTCAGAGGTCCCCAACATTTTGGACACCAGAGACCGGTTCCGTGGACAGAGGTTTTTCTGCAGACCGGAGGGGACGTGGTTTTGTGTGCTGCCTGCATCCCACAGATGGGGCTTTGCTTGTTTGTGCAGCCCAGTTGCTGGCATGCCGCAGCCCGGTACTGGTCCATGGACCAGGGGTTGGGGATCCCTGATCCAGGTCATGCAGTTATCCCAAAGGTGCTTTTTCACAAAAATCCTCAGAGTCCTAGTGGACAATCATTTAAATATGAGCCAGCCGTGTGCTGCAGCTGCCAAAAAAGCCAACACAGTGTTACGCTGCATTAACAGAGGAATAGAATCAAAATCAGATGAAGTATTAATACCACTTTACAATGCCTTAGTAAGGCCACACTTGGAATACTGAATCCAGTTTTGGTCACCACGATGTAAAAAAGACGTTGAGACTCTAGAAAGAGTACAGAGAAGAGCAACAAAGATGATCAGGGGACTGGAGGCTAAAACATATAAGGAACGGTTGCTGGAATTGGGTATCTCTAGTTTAATGAAGAGAAGGACGAGGGGTGACATGATAGCCGTGTTCCAATATCTCAGGGGCTGCCCCAAAGAAGAGGGAGTCAAGCTATTCTCCAAAGCGCCTGAAGGCAGGACAAGAAGCAATGGATGGAAACTGACCAAGGAGAGAAGCAACCTAAAACTAAGGAGAAACTTCCTGACAGTTAGAACAATTAACCAGTGGAACAACCTGCCTCCAGAAGCGGTGAATGCTCCAACATTGGAAGTTTTTAAGAAGAGACTGGACAGCCATTTGTCCGAAATGGTATAGGGTTACCTGCCTGAGCAGGGGGTTGGACTTGATGACCTCCAAGGTCCCTTCCAACTACTACTACTACTACTACTACTACTACTACTACTACTACTACTACTACTACTACTACTACTACTACTTATTGTTGTTGTTGTTGTTGTTGTTGTTGTTGTTATTATTATTATTATTATTATTATTATTATTATTATTATTATTATTATTATTACTTCTTTTGGGAATCTCCTTTTAGGCACGAAAGCTTACCTGGTGCCTTTGGGCCAGTTACTCTCTCAGCCCAACCTATCTGACAGTGTTGTTGTCGTTGTGGGGGAAAATAGGAGGAAGAATGAATATCAGTTCCGTTTGCCAGCTCGAGTCATTGCTAACCACAATAAAGGCAAGGAACAAACAAACAAAGCGATGCGCGTTTCATCATCCTGAAGGAAACCCCAGCAGCCTTGTATTCTTAACGCCCCGCCGTGCAAAACACGTTAAAACAAACCGAGGGGGCGAAAAAAAAAAAACCCAAACATAGTTGGCACCTGCCTTAAAGTTGCCAAGGACGGGAAAACCCCGCCCTGAGGACTAGCCGCTTCTGCAAGCAAGGGATGGTGGGGGGGGGGGGGAGAAAGCTGATGTGGCCGCGATGCGAACTTTTCATCACTTCCCTTCTCTTCCATGCTCCTTCTTCATTCCGCCGCCGCTGCGTCACTCTCCGAAACTTCTCTGAAAAAAGAAAAAAGAGGGGCGTTTTTTTGCAAGTGATGCCCGGGATGGGGCCGGCCCAGCTGGAGGAGGGGGGTGGATTTCAAACATAAGCAGAGCGCGAGAAGGAAGGAACCGCAGTGTCTCTTTTTTTTCTCTCTCTCCCCCCTCGGGCTGCAAGAATTGCTCCCAGGACCCCCCCTTACGCTTTGCGGATTTACCAGCCTGCTCCTACCTACATCGTCCCGGGTCATCTTCTGCATCCCGAAAACCGATGAAGGGCTTTTGGACCGGCGTTTTGTTCTCCTTGGTGGTGACAGAAGGTAAAAAGCAAAAAAGAAAAAAAAAAAAGAAAGAGAGAAAAGGAAGGAAGGAAGGAAGAAAATGAAAAAGAGGAACGGGGGTTGGTGGGAGGCGAACGCTTCTGTGTATTGTCTTTTGTGTGCAGAGGCTGGAAATGAAAGCCGGATCTGCCTCGAATGAGTTTCGCTCCGGAGCTTTCAAAATTTTAACTTTCTTTATGATCTGGGGGAGGAAGAGAAAAAAAAAAAATCGATCCGGCTGATTCCAGAGCAGGGTTTCGGAGGCAGGGGAGAAAGAAGCAGAATTGTAGGTTTTTTGTTTTTTTCCCCCCCAGGTTGCCAGGTGTCCACTATTTGAGTGGACAGCCCACTTTTTTCACATTATGTTCACTATTTTTTTTCACAAAATAGTGGACATTTTTTTTTATTCAAAAGCTTTATGATGAAATGGTACGTAATCTAAAGCTGTACAGTCTACTTTTTTTTACTACTTAACCCCCCCCCCCCGCTTGTCCGCTATTTTTTGGAAGCAGACCTGGCAACCCTACCCCCCATCCTTGTCTCTTTATTTTCAATGGGAAGTAGTTGCTAATTGGTTACCGTGTTAGGATTTGGACTGCAGAAATGCAGATGGCCGCTAGAGAGCAGCGCAGAGTTGGCACTTTTGGGTGCCTCGTTGACTGCTCCCCTAGTGGCCGGTGAGATTATGGCAGGGGAAATAAACGTTTTGGTTTTTTTTTTCTAATCTTGAGGGCCGAGGTTTTCATCAGAGGCAGGTATTAGATAGAAGAAAAATTAACCAGCAAGACTCTAACTAACCCTGCAGTCTTAGACCGTTGTAAGATGCCTGGTTTATTTTATTTATTTATTTATTTATTTATTTATTTTTTAAAAATTAAATGTTTATTTAATGAAACCATGAACAACTCAACAGCGATCAAGCACAGATCGGTTTGCTTTTTTAGGACAATGCAAAAGGCAAAAATTAGCAGCTAAAAATAATTGATCGCTCACTTCCCCCCCTTTTCCATGCAATTTATATATAGGTGGCTAGAAAATTTGAAACAAAACTTGCATCATAAAATCACAATGCAAAAATCCACTCCTGAAATACTTATGTGAGACATCACGAAAATGAGACAAAGGGAGCTGAACTGGTGTGACATTGTGATACTTATTTCATTGTTGGCTGATCTCCTTTCCCACAGTTGCCCACCTAAGGAATAAAAAGGTGTCTTAATCTTTTTAAAGCACCCATTTCATCCCTACCCCCGAGATAAACATGGCTCAATAGTAGCAACTGTGAGAGGGATCTTGGAGTCCTAGTGGACAATCATTTGAATATGAGCCAGCCGTGTGCTGCAGCTGCCAAAAAGGCCAACACAGTGCTGGGCTGCATTAACAGGGATAGAATCAAGATCGCATGAAGTGTTAATACCACTTTATAATGCCTTGGTAAGGCCACACTTGGAATACTGCATCCAGTTTTGGTCGCCAAGATATAAAAAGATATTGAGACTCTAGAAAGAGTACAGAGAAGAGCAACAAAGATGATTAGGGGACTGGAGGCTAAAACATATGAAAAGAATACAGGAATTGGGCATGTCTAGTTTAATGAAAAGAAGGATGAGGGGTGACATGATAGCAGTGTTCCAATATCTCAGGGGCTGCCCCAAAGAAGAGGGGGTCAACCTATTTTTCAAAATACCTGAAGGCAGAACGAGAAGCAACAGATGGAAACTAATCAAGGAGAGAAGCAACCTAGAACTAGAGAGAAATTTCCTAAGAGAACAATTAACCAGGGGAACAAATTGCCTCCAGAAGTTGTGAATGCTTTAACACTGGACATTTTTAAAGAAGAGATTGGACAACCATTTGTCTGAAATGGTCTAGGGTTTCCTGCCTGAGCAGGGGGCTGGACTAGAAGACCTCCAAGGTCCCTTCCAACTCTGTTATTCTGTTACTCTTCTAACAGTTGTTGCCCTCCAGTGCTACTCATGTAGTGGAAACAGCGACTGCCGAGAAACGGAAACATGTAAAGAGCACCAGAAGATGTGCAAGACCACCGTCATGACCATAATCAATCGTAAGTTTTTGGGAGGGGGGGGAAGGGAGGTCATGATAGGGAAAAGAGGGTGGGAGAGAAAGAGTGAATGACCCATGGCTGATCCAGGCAGGATAGAAAAAACGGAAGAACAGAGTTATTTATTGACGCTGATTTATTGTTTTGCTTTGTGCAAAACTAACAGGATGCAACAGACTCAGAAATACCTGGACCTTTTCTATCTAAATTAGAAATATATATTATACTCACATTTTCCAGAGATATCAATTATGTTAGCCATATGAGGGATGCTGAAGCATTCAGAGCTACGTGGTGTCAACTTTCCTGACTTGAATATAACTATTATTAAGGATAACCTGAGTGAAGGATAACCATCTCCTAATTTAAGGACAACTAACAGGTCACAAAGTATTATTTCAAGATCGGAAAGTTTTGCATACTCCTTTTACACGTGCCTGTGCACATGTACACACACACACACACACACACAAACTTTTTTTAAAAAAAGAAATAGGGCTCCGACACAAGGGCATAAATACCGTGGTATCTGATGTTTCAGAGCATTCCTCTGTCTGGTAATTTTTCATAGAAGGGTGAAAAACATTCTTTTTTTTCCAAAACAATTTTTATTAGTTTTCCATTTTACACCAACACAGCTTATCAAGTGAAAGATAGGAAGAATCCACATTAAAAATGGGGAGCCAATTTTTATGGGCTGGCAAGCCTGTCATGCAGTGGTGGGATTCAACCGGTTAGCACCACTTCGGCAGAACTGGTAGCTAATTTTTTGTTGCCTGGGCCTGGAATGGATTTCTGGAAGCGGCATCCACACAGAGAACCGTTGTTGACTTATTTCAGGGGTAGGCAACCTTGGCTCTTTTATGACTCGTGGACTTCAGCCTAGCTGGCTCAGGAATTCTGGGAGTTGAAGTCCACGAGTCATAAAAGAGCCAAGGTTGCCTACCCCTGACCTATTTGAATCCCACCACTCCTTCCTTCCTTCCTTCCTTCCTTCCTTCCTTCCTTCCTTCCTTCCTTCCTTCCTTCCTCCCTCCCTCCCTCCCTCCCTCCCTCCCTTCCTTCCTTCCTTCCTTTCTTCCTTCCTGTGGTAGGATTTAGCCAGTTCGCACCACTTCGGCAGAACCGGTAGCTAATTTTTTGTTGCCCGGGCCCGGAATGGACTTCCGGAAGCGGCATCCACACAGAGAACCGGTTGTTCACCTATTTGAATCCCACCACGGCTGTCACGGCTAGAGTTGTGATTCTGCCTTTCTCTTTCTCCATTGTCCTGCAGGACACAAGATCTCCCCCTACTTCCTCAAGGGTTGTGACGTAAGTGGAAAGCCAAATAATTCCATCTCACACCTTCTGGGCCATCGACTTGTGTTTCTGGCAGAAGAACATTGTGAAACCGATCTGTGCAACAGTGGTGTTCCCAAGGAAGTACCCAGAAGTATGTATATATTTGAGCATATAGGAGCTTGATTAGATGGGGAAGAAATGGAGGTAGTGACAGATTTTATCTTCCTGGGCTCCAAGATCACCACAGATGGGGACTGCAGCCAAGAAATTAAAAGACGCTTGCTCCTGGGGAGGAAAGCTATGGCAAATCTAGAAAGCATACTAAAAAGCAGAGACAAGGCCATGGTTTTCCCAGTTGCAATGTATAGATGTGAAAGTTGGACCATAAGAAAGGCTGAGCGCCAAAGAATGGAGGCCTTTGAACTCTGGTGCTGGAGAAGACTCCTGCGAGTCCCCTGGACTGCAAGGCGATCAGACCGGTCAGTCCTAGAAGAGATCAACCCTGACTGCTCTTTAGAAGGCCAGATCCTGAAGTTGAAACTCAAGTACTTTGGCCACCTAATGAGAAGGAAGGACTCGCTGGAGAAGAGCCTGATGCTGGGAAAGATTGAGGGCAAGAGAAGAAGGGGACGACAGAGAATGAGGTGGCTGGATGGAGTCACTGAAGCAGGAGGCGTGAGCTTAAATGGACTCCAGAAGATCGTAGAGGACAGGAAGGCCTGGAGGAATGTTGTCCATGGGGTCACGATGGGTCGGACACGACTTCGCAACTAACAACAACAACAACTGTCAAGAGTGATTTGCCTTTTCATCTAGATTTTCTCTTTTGCTCATGTCTTGACAATGGCGCTCAAAACTGGGAGAGATAAGGTCTAGGCCAGGGGTAGGCAACCTTGGCTCTTTTATGACTCGTGGACTTCAACTCCCAGAATTCCTGAGCCAGCCATGCTGGCTCAGGAATTCTGGGAGTTGAAGTTCACGAGTCATAAAAGAGCCAAGGTTGCCTATGCAACGGAGAGCCCAAGGCCAGCTCTCAAAGGGGTTTAGGACGTGCTATGATGCCTAGAGACTCTGGCATAATAATATTGATTAATGTGTGCAAGAATATACAAAGACTCATTCACTGTTTCAACGGTTTGCCGTTTTTCTCCTGGACAGTGAGGGATATGATCCATGTCCGAGGCCACAGAGAAAACATCCTGAGTTGCTATTCTTGTACAGCTGCTGATAACACTTGTAACAACTCCAGTCTCACACAGATGAATTGTTTCTGGCCCCAGGAAAAGTGTGTGGATATCACCTCCTTGACAGATCCAGAAGGTGAGTCCGTGGCTTCTTCCGAGGTGCAATTTCTTGGCTGCTTCTTCCTCTGATCTCCTCGTTTTGTACAGGAAATCATTTTATTCATTTTACCATTTTGCCTTTTCATTTTACATTTACCCTTCAGCTCCAGTCGGCTTAAATCCCAGAGATACTCTGAATAACTGGATAATTCAAGCTTCCCGTGCTTGCATGTTAAACATGTCCACAAACTTACTGAAACCTCTAGGTCTAAAAGAGTGATCTGTGGGGAACCATTTTAAATAGAATCCAATCTATATACATTTAATAAATAAATAAAATGCACAGTCCTTGTAACTACCTGTAATTTATTAGCTTTGGCAACCCATTCATTGCAGCATATATGGCAGAAATGCTGAGTTCAACATAAGATGAATGAATTTAGATCCAGGGAATAAATACACACACACATACACACTTTTTAATTGATCAAAAAAAGTTTTTTGTGCAATATCTCATTTATTGATTGATTCATTTTATATAGCAGCCCACCTCACTTTTTCACCATTCTAGGTGGATTACAATAAAATAAATAAAATGCACAATATAAAAAAACCACCTAGTAACCAGCATTATCCAATTATGTATCCATATAGCCAGGCTTTCTAATTATTAGTAGACAATAATAGCACTATTTTCTAAACCTTGGCTATTGGCTGGGGAATTCTGGGAGTTGAAGTCCATATATCTTCAAGGGACCAATGTTGAGGAACACTGGTCTAAACACAGACTATGCAAAATACATTTAAGCAGGATTCACCCCACCCAGAAAGCTACAAAACTGACCAAAATTAAAGCCTGCTTTGCGTGTTTGTAAGTGGAGCTGTTGCAATTAACCAAATTGAAAGGAAGGGGCAAATACAGCCCAAGCACAATGTATTTAGGGATCGCTGTGAATTTGTAGTAACCTTTTAAAAATGTTCAAATTTTAAAGGATAGCTTAATGGTGTAGCATTCACCTCCCACCCACCCACCCCACCAAATAAATATATTGTGTAGTAATTAGCATTTTACTCCCCCATTCTCAGAATGGTGTGATGTCCACTAAGACGATGAAATAGCTCACAGCCAGCACTGTTGTGCCGAATAATAAAGTCATTTTTTGCCCTCTGTATGTGGGGATTAAAATTAGCATTTCACTCCCCCGTTCGCAAAACTGTGGTGTTCTTGTTTGGGCTGATGGGCTCTAGTAAGAAGGTAAATCAACTCTCCCAGTTTTGCTGTGCAGAATAATACAGTCAATTTTTTTTTTTGCCATAAAAGGCGTGACAATTTTACATTTTAAATGTGGTGGTTTAGAGCAGGGGTAGGCAACCTTGGCTCTTTTATGACTTGTGGACTTCAACTCCCAGAATTCCTGAGCCAGCATGGCTCAGCATGGAAACCTCTCCCTTTCCCCTCAGCATGGCTGTCTCAGGAATTCTGGGAGTTGAAGTCCCCGAGTCATAAAAGAGCCAAGGTTGCCTACCCCTGACCTAGGTCATGGTTGACTCAAAGGTGCTTTTCAAAGAAAAAAAGTCCAGTTGCCTCTTGAAAAGCACCTTTGGGACCAGCAACCTAGAACGAAGGAGAAATTTCCTGACCGTGAGAAGAATTAAACCAGTGGAACGACTTGCCTCCAGAAGTTGTGGGTGCTCCAACACTGGAGGTTTTGAAGAAGAGATTGGACACCCATTTGTCTAAAATGGAATAGGGTCTCCTACTTGAGCAAGGGGTTGGACTAGACCAGGGGTAGGCAACCTTGGCTCTTTTATGACTCGTGGACTTCAACTCCCAGAATTCCTGAGCCAGCATGGCTCAGCATGGAAACCTCTCCCTTTCCCTTCAGCATGGCTGGCTCAGGAATTCTGGGAGTTGAAGTCCACGAGTCATAAAAGAGCCAAGGTTGTCTACCCCTTAGGGCAGCGGTTCTCAACCTATGGGTCGCGACCCCATTTGGGGTCGATCGACCATTTCACGGGGGTCGCCAAGCAAGGCTGTCCGCCATTTTTTCCCCTTTTCCGACCGGTGCCTTACCTCCCTTGAGCTGGGCCAGCTGGTGGTCGGCCTGCTCCGTCTCTGCCGCTTGCCAGCTACGCCTCGGCCGGCGCAGGGGGCGGAACCACGCATGTGCGGCGCTCCCAGGGAGGGAAAGTCCTCGACTTACGACCGGTTTAGTCCTCGACTTACAACCGGTTGGGGGTCGCGGCATTAAAAAGGTTGAGAACCACTGCCTTAGGGGATCTCAACTCATGGAACAGGGTGTCCCCTGGAAGCCAAAAACACATTTACACCTTTATTTTTCCATCCCATTGATAGAATTTCCCAAGGACCAAGAACGTATCAAGGGTTGTGGCCAGCTTTCCCACTGCCAGGATGCTCTGGGCTTCCAAAATCACAAGAGTTTCCACATGATCAACTGTTGTAACTCCAGCTGGTGTAACAAACACGTGCAAGGTAGGTCATCATCATGACAACGTCGTTTTAGAGTGGTATAAGAGGTTTTCACTGACTGTCAGGGAATGGTCTTTGCCAATCCTTCCGTTTCCCACCGATCAGTTAGAACCGAAGATACTTCTTGGATGAGAAGTGAGATGTTTTCAAGGGGAAAAAAAAATCTGGAAAGTCCACTTGCCTTTTGGAATAAGGACGTTTGGGACTTGGCATGTTGTGCATACCCAACCAATTACGGTATATTCCATTGTCATGGACAGCAACACTTTGCTTAATACAGGAGGGGAACCAATTCACAGAGTTTGCCTCTATTTGCAGATTACAAGCAGACTCCCTTGCCCTTGAACGGGGTCACGTGCCACAGCTGCGAAGGAAACACTACTCACGGTTGTGCCCCAGATAACATCACAACGGTGCAATGCCGAGGCCCCATGACTCAGTGCCTAGAAGCCTCAGGAATCCACGGTGAGTCAGTTGTGAAAAATTCCCCTTGCTCCCTCTCTAAGGCGGTTAAGAGTTAATCCGCAGAGGGAGAGCAAGGAGAAAGGTTTAGAAATACATTTACAGAAATCATGAGCCCCCTTCAGATGGACTAAGAGTTTCAAGCTGGCTTCAGAGTGGGGTGGAGACTCCGTCTTTCTTGACGATCCAAATTCTTTTGGGTCATCCCTGTTGGTGGATGAAGACAATTTCTGAACCTACCAATTTATCAGAATGGTGTTCGCCAGTGTTTCTTAACTTTGGCAAGCTGTGGACTTCAATTCTCAGAATTCTGGTTGGCTGGGGGATTCTGGGAGTTGAAGTCCACACGTCTTCAGCATGCCAAGGTTAAGTCCATCTTCCCTTAAGCTCTCAGAGCAGAGAGAGATGGTTGCCCGTCATGTACAATTCTGACAGATTCCATATAACCATTGAATGAGCTGTATATAGTCATCTGAAGAGCAAAGATTCATGAATTCGGTTCAAGGGTTTAAAAGCCCTAGAACAGCACTTCTCAACCATGGCAACTTTTAAGATGAGTGGACTTCAACTCCCAGAATTCTCCAGCCAGTCATGCTGGCTGGAGAATCCTGGGAGGTGAAGTCCACCCATCTTAAAGTTGGCTGGCTGGAGAATCCTTGGGGGGTTGAAGTCCACCCATCTTAAAGTTGGCTGGCTGGAGAATCCTTGGGGGTTGAAGTCCACCCATCTTAAAGTTGCCATGGTTGAGAAACGCTGCTCTAGAATAACCTCTGAGTACCTACATCTGCCAAATCCCATACTGGATGAAACTGGTTGTGTAGTCTCTGCCTCCTTGTGGTCAGCAGAACTGGGGGCATGACATAATGTGAACATCTATCTCTCCCCTTGAGCATTTAAGGGAAAATGAACTTTATGTGCCATTGAGATATCTTCTGCTTCCTCCATTATATTGTAGGATCGTATCCTTCCATGGTATGGTCCAAGTGGGAAAAGAAGCCTCAGTTTCTCTTTTGCTTTCTCCCTCACTCAGGCATCTCTGGCAATAATTCACTCATCAAAGGTTGTGCTTCCCCATCCTGGTGCGACAGCCCCTACACCTCCATCTACAAGAACCTGGGCAGCGTAGAGACCCACTGCTGTGCTAATAATCTATGCAACAGCTGGATCATCGATGGACAGATGAAAGCATCTCCAAGGAGCCAAGCCAGCCACATCACCTTGGTCCAACACACTCTTATTTCAACGAGTTTTCTGCTTTTTATAGTTTTTCTTCTTTCTTAAGAAAGCTCAGGGACTTAGAACTGTGGCCTTTTGCACTCTCCCCAATATTTAATGCAGCTGGGAATAACTAGAGGGGTTCCTGCTGAGCGCCCCTACTTAGGCACACCGTATACCTCACACCATTAAAGAGACCACCATTCCTACCAAACCACGGGTGAAGAGACCACAGTCTTGTGGACCAAAGAGTACGTGTTCCAAGCACTCACGAGCCTCTGCACCTTCTCCCCTTGGTCCTTAGCCAAGCTATCCATGCTGACTTGAGAGTACGGTATTTATTTTTTCTTGACTAAACACGGGTAGTCCTCGATCTACGACCACAGTGGAGGTCAACCTTCCTGTGGCTAAGGGAGACCTTCGTTAAGTGAGTTTTGCCCCCATTTTACCCCTTTTAATAATAATAATAAAGTTGGAAGGGACCTTGGAGGTCATCGAGTCCAACCCCCTGCTCAGGCAGGAAACCCTACTACACCATTTCGGACAAATGGCTGTCCAGTCTCTTCTTAAAAACTTCCAGTGTTGGAGCATTCACCGCTTCTGGAGGCAGGTTGTTCCACTGGTTAATTGTTCTAACTGTCAGGAAGTTTCTCCTTAGTTCTAGGTTGCTTCTCTCCTTGATTAGTTTCCATCCGTTGAATCCCTTGCCGATCTTAAGTTAGTAACAGGATGGTGAAGTCCCTCCGGCTTCCCCAGTGACTTTGCTTGCCAGAAGGTTGCAAAGCCGGGTCACACGACCCCAGGACACTGCAAGTGTCGTAAATATGAATCAGTCGCCAAGCGTCTGAATTTTGATCGTAGGACCCCCCCCCCCTTGGGGATGCTACGACAGTCGTAAGTGTGAAAAATGGTCGTGAGTCATTTTTTTTCAGCGCCGTTGTAAATTTGAACGGTCACTAAATGAACTATTGTAAGTTGAGGACGACCTGTAAGATGACCAGCAGCCAGATCAGTATGGATAGCTTGGTGAGAATTAAGTTACGTGTTGTGAAAGAAGGCTAGTGGCTAGGTTCATGTTTTGTGATATCTTAATTTTCTGCTCAACAGGAGCAATGAATGTAAGTTAAAGCTGCTGAATTATAGCAAAGGTGCTGGACACCCGTTTTGTGGGGAAAATCCTTATTTTTCATAGCCCGCTGAACAGGACGCCATGAAATTCCACATTCCTCTTATTTATACCTTCTTGGTGCTATGAAGGACTCTTGTAAGCTAAATCCATGCAGATTTAGCCTTGTGGTCTTTTAAAATCTGGGTGGGGCACTAAAGAGTCAGCCCTGCCTTACCTACAAACTTTGACTCATTGTTGACACCAGGAACTTACACAAGAAGCAGCTATTTTCCTCTTTTAGAGGTTTATTAGCAGTATGGAATGGTTTCTTCCTGTTATTTTATTTTATATATCTATTTATGTTAATAAAATATTTTTCTAACGTTCAAGACGCATCCTTGTGGGCTGACTATATTTTAATCCAGCTAACACTACAGACAGTTGTGCTTTCTAGATGGAGGATAGGAAAGAGATTTAGATGCCAAAGTACCAATAAAGGAGAATATTTGTAGATTTAGGGTTGAAACGATGGGTCCTTGCTGCTCTCTGAGCTTGGCGGTTTTCTTGCAGACATTTCATGACCCAAGTAGGTAACATCATCAGTGCCAGATGGATGAGGGAGGGTGGAAGGAGGAGGAGGAGGAAACCACTACGAGTGTGGGGTCCTTGTGCTCTGTGAGTTTGCTTGTTTTGTTGCAGACATTTCATGACCCAAACTAAGTGACATGGTCAGTGCTAGTCAGATGCCAAAGTTTTCTCCTTCCCATGAGAGTGAGTGAAGAAAACCCATTTGTTTTTTTCCAAGAGTTTTTTTCCCAACATTAGAATAGAATAGAATAGAATAGAAAATGGAATAGAATAAAATGGAATAGAATAAAATGGAATAGAATAGAATAGAATAGAATAGAAAATGGAATAGAATAGAAAATGGAATAGAATAGAATAGAATAGAATAGAATAGAATAGAAAATGGAATAGAATAGAATAGAATAGAATAGTCACTTTTTCAGTGCCATTGTATCTAAATGAACTATTTTGTAAGTCAAAGACTGACTTACCTGTACAGTACTTATTTGGGAAACTGAAATGGGTGCAATGCTGCCATTATGCCACTAGAGGGCACACATTTCATGTGATTATTTGTTCCATGAATATATTTAGGTTGGCATCTGAACATA
Organism: Protobothrops mucrosquamatus; assembly: GCF_001527695.2. Lineage (NCBI taxonomy): Eukaryota > Metazoa > Chordata > Lepidosauria > Squamata > Viperidae > Protobothrops > Protobothrops mucrosquamatus. The sequence continues at coordinate 30,643 of NW_015386305.1, forward strand.
AGATCTTTTTAACATTTATATTTTATTGTGTTTTACTAACCTAGATGAAACGTGAATGTATATTGCTAGTCCACGTTTGATAAGCCATATGCTAAATAAATAAATTTAGCTTATCCTTTTATTGTACACATTCTAAAAGTATATTGTTCTTAATAGAATAGAATAGAATAGAACAGAACAACAGAACAGAACAGAACAGAACAGAACAGAATAGAATAGAATAGAATAGAATAGAATAGAATAGAATATCTTTATTGTCACTGTGTAATTCACAACGAAATTAAGTGCTGTCCACAGTGCACACTACACACAAGTAAAAACCACAAATAAGAACATACATTATATACACACATCCTTCACATTCTATTCACCATTGCACTGCCCCTAATATTGCACTTCAAAGTTGCACTATACAATGTTATTTAATATGGTTACAGCTCTGGGATAAAAACTATTTACTGGGGATAGTACAGTATCTAATTCCATAATCAACTGCGATAAAGCTAAGATTTTCTATGCATAGACATAGACATCTGTAGAGCTGGTTTTTTTTCCTTTCATTTTTTTGTGATGTCTTTAATGCTTTAAGGAAATCTCAGGTCACTGTGGTATCATCTGGAACCAAATGTGCCATCGAATAATCATTTTTCACAGGACCAATGGCAGAAATGCTTCCTATGTAAGGAGCAATAGAATAAGCAACATTTAATTAATTGAATTTTAATTTTATTCAAATAGTCCTATATCAAAGTTTGTCATTGTGCCTTCAATACAAATAAGTTATTCTCCTTAAAGGGATTACCTTTTATTTATTGCTCTGGTACAGAAATATTTACCTAATATTTTCCAAAGGCAAATCTAATTATACCTCTTTTATCCACCATCATGCAATGTCCAGTGTCCCGGGGGAAAAAAAAAAAGGCCAATCAGCAAAATAAGTATTGCATTATTGTTATTTAGAAGCAGCATATATCTCAAATGTTAATTTATTTGTGTTTGGTGTTCATCGCATAGTCAACCAGATGTTCAGACTAGATATGCCATTTTTTCCCACCTGTTGACAAATCCAATCCTTCCCACAACCTGGGATAGGCAGATATAGATGTTTGATGATGTTACAAATATTTTCACAGGATGTAAGCTGTTCCAAGTAAAGCTGCCTTTTGCAATTGACTGATGGTGAATTTGTCAATTAGTAACTTAATAATTGTTGCAGTTTTAGATTTAATGAAGGGTTAGAGCTAAAGAGAATCACAGTTACCACCATTAATCAAATGAACAGTGTACCTATTGTCATGGTTCCAACAGATGAAACTCTTCAAAAGAACTTCAAGGCATTGTTTACCTTAAAGAATATTTTATTTGAGTAGCATAATATCGGCACTGCATAATCGAAACCAAAAACTGAATTCCCCTCCCCTGGGCACATAGTATCAAAGCACAATTCCCTCCTCCAATTAACCATCATAAATCACATTCCCCAATTAGCTTGAAGCGCAGGCTTCCTCTCCAGTTCTCCAGCCCGCCAATTCTTTATCAGCTCTGGACTCGATAACCTTGATTCTCACGCTAAGTTTAGTGTTGCTATGTCTAGCTAGACTCTCGCTCACATTCCCCCCCCCTCCCAGCATCATCTAACTCTAAAAGCGAAAGAGAAAAAGATGGCTACATTTCCATTGTTGGTTCAATGCAAAACATCCAATGTTAGCAGCATTGACGCCTAGAGAGCAGTTGGAGGGCCAGCCGAACCGAATCCGCTCGAACACAGGTAAGGATACATGTTAGATCCTACCTAGTGGCGATGAGGGTGACTAGGACTAACTACTATTCCTCACTCATCGCGTCATCAGATAACCGCCCGGCCGCCCTCTTCAGGGTGACCCGCTCCCTCCTTCAATTGAGGGGGGGGGATCC